>NC_056743.1:104107264-104187264 GCF_019279795.1 Protopterus annectens | reverse complement strand
AATAATAGTACAATCTATAGCCTTGGTTACATTCACATCCAAGAAATCAATAGTAAACAAATCCAATTTCCCAGTAAACTTAATGCCATATTTATTATTTAAATATTGCATGAACCCATGCCACTCAGCTATGTCTCCCTGCCACACCACCCAACAATCGTCAAGGTATCTGCGCCACATAATAAGCTGGAATGTAAAATTATGAATTGAAGTATGTATATACTGAGCTTCAAAATACGCCATAAAAAGGTCGGCGTAAATGGGGGCAAAGGTTGCCTCCATCGCTGTACCTTTCATCTGCAGATACCATTGATTTTTGAATATAAATGCATTATGTTCCAACCCCAATTGCAATAAGGACAACAAAAAAATCCATCTCTGGTTCCTTGAAAAAATCCGACTGCTGCATCCAATAATGAACAACCCTCATACCCCCCTGTTGGGTGATACTTGTATATAAAGACTGCACATCCAGTGTCCCCTAGATGCGCTGTAATTGGAACCTGCAAGTTATCCATTAATTGCAAAAATTGCTTGGTGTCTCTTATCCTAGCCCTCACCAAGGGAAGAAGAGATTTCAACTTGAATTCAGTAAAATTTCCAGTAAAGAATGAGTCAGGCAAGCTACTGTCAAACTTTCATAGGTAAACTGATGAAGAGTATGGTGGGAAGTGAAGTAACACTGCTTAATCGAAGAGTTGTTTAATGAACCTTTTCTTTTGTTCTAAGTTCTTGTAGCTCAAAAATGGCAAACAAAAAAAAAAAAAAAACTGACCAAGGCAGTTGGACAACAGAGCAGAAGCAATAGTCTTCCCTAATCTTTTACTTCTGTCAGTAATAGTATGATATGCCAAGTTTGTGTGTGTGTATATATATATATATATATATATATATATATATATATATATATATATATGGGTCTACTGCTTTACATCGAAAGTACACTTTGAAATAGAGCAGCAAACCTACACCTCAGCAAAAGTTCACTTTACTGAAATTGCACTTTCGCTGAAGTCAAGTTCCCCGAGCAACCCAAAAAAAAAAAAACACTACAACGTATTTTTGTAGTGGGGCAAGCCCCACTGCACCCCCACATCCCACTACTTAAATATACTAACTCTGAGATCGCACTACAGTGGGGGAAAAGGGAATATTCCCATTCAATGCTGGAGAATGACTGCCAAAGTCAATGTTTGACATTTCACTATTTCGAACAAGTGGACTCTGTGAAGTGGGTTTTGAAGTAGTGAAACTTCGAACATCTGCACGGATGCCATAAATATATATGACATAAGAGGCCTGACTTGGTTAAATCTCAGTGAATAATGAAAAATACCAAAAATAAATACAGATGGATCGCTTACAGGTAGTATTAATTTGCAGAGTCACAAAATTAAAGTGCAGCCCACACATATTATTTAAAGAGGTTTAATGACGGTATATTATAGGGTAAAAAGGTTACATGAATATGACATTTCAAGAATTAGAGCAACTAAGAAAAATGGAGACAATAGTAATGGGGAAGCAAGAAGTTGTCTATTAAATCAGTAACAGACTGAGGTCACAGTGAATCAAAGGGGAGAGGAATATATTAGAAAAACATGGAGAGACTGGACATAACACCAACAGAATTGGAAAATCTTCTGTAGAGAACACATGAATGTACAAATTCTGGACTCGAGCTGCAACTGCTAAAGAATGCAGCCATTCGGAAAGAGTGTTAAGCTAAAGGAAAGTTAGAAACGGCAAGTAGACGTGCAAAAGTGGAGAAGACAAGAAACCAATAACGGTTATTTTAAAGGAAAGGCTGAAAGTATTGAATAATGAAGGGGGATAGATAGAAATAAACTAATGGAAATATATGTAACAAAGACAAAAAGAGAAGTTGTTGCCAGGTAAAAAGATGATCTAAATTTTTCTATATAATGCAAGAAACTTCAGTTTGTAAGTCAGTGTTCTAGGGTATGATCACAAAATGTATTGTTTTCAAGTATAAATGAAATTGGGGATAACTACAGAAGCTGAAAATGAAATCAAGTGCAAAGAGGAACATCTGTCATGAGGGATAAAAGTTTTAAATAAATCATAGGAAGAAGTCTGTTTATTTAATTGAACTATGTTTGGAATTCTAGCACATAAAAAGGGGAATGTAGTTATTGGTGACAAGGAATTATGGCAATGAAAGAAACTGTCAGGCTATGTGGAAAAATTAAGAAAATATGCTTACCTGCTTTTACTATCATTTATGATTTACAGATATCGCATCCTGAAATTAAAGGGGTTGCAGAAATGTTTATCTCCAGTGTGTGACAAAACTGAAAAAGATTAATTTGTGGTGACCTGAGTATTTTAAGTGAGAGAAAGTGGGAATAGGGGGAAAGGAAGAAGGAATCAGTGTTACACTAGTTGGAACATTTTTTTTTCTTTTTCTTTTTTATTTTAAACAAAATCATTTACACAATTAATCTTGTGAAACTATGTACATACTATTTACAAAGTTCATAACAAAATTCAAAACATTTCTAATATAATTACTAAACTTATTAAGAAAAGTATTAGTTTTTCCCAAGCTAATAATGTGTCCCACATTTTTATTTCTCATTCTTAGTGTTTTATTACATGCTGATTTTTGCTTAACAGATAAATTCATTATTGAATGAGAGAGTCTTAGTTTTCCCGTTTTTTTAACTGTTTTTCTATCTATTGCTAAAATACTCCAAAGAAGAGGTATTTGTGGTGCTGCAGTCATTTCAGGTATAGGTGCAATAAATGTGAGAATGAGATGTTACTTATTAAACCACAATGCTCTACAAAAGATTCTGAAGTCAGTCCAAAATGGAAGAACTATTTTACAGCCAAGTATCTTATGTTGCCAGTCAGCATTAAGGTCCAGCTCATGTTTCCAACATTGTGTTATCTAATTTATATATAGCTGCTATGCAAATATTTTCCAGTATTGGGAAGATGCTGTTTTCGCTGTTGATTTCAATTATACAAAAATGCTTCATTAATTTTAGTTGAGTATGACTAGAATGAGCTGTCAGATAAAGCAAATTCATTTCTTAGGATTTTGTAAATTATCGATAATGAAATATTAGATGATTTGATATTAGAAGGTTTAGAATTTTGTGAATGTGAATATTTTGTGTATTGAATGTTACTTTGATTTTATCTTGTATATGTTGTTTACATGTTTGCAAGCCTAACCAACTATTATTTTCTGTGCTGTATTTTGCAATGAAATAATCTGCAGAATGTATTCTGTGGGACATAATTTCAATGCTTTTTATTAGCTATGTTGTTGGTACACTCTTATGGCCGGATCATACAGCTACTGTACCAATAATATGATATAGATAAATTTTAAGATATCCTTAAGTCCATGTAAGTAATAGGTCCTTATCTTAGCATTTATTCAAGCTTAATCCATACACATTTTTTCTGATGTATTGCTTTTATAATAAACGCAAGCAATAACAGATTGTTGACTTGATTCATAAGTTACCGTCATTTTTCTGTAATATACAGCAAGCATGATATAAAGTTGTTTTATACTAGGTTTGTGCAATAGCATTTGGATACAGGTCTGCAAAATGTAAATAAAGACCAAAACTGCAACATTCCAAACTGTACAGTTTTATATCCTATATGCTGCTTTGAAATGTTTCAGGTAAGTTGCTTTCATAAAAGCATGCACATCCACATACCTGTAGTGGGTAGTATATATTTTTAGTGACTGATGAAACAGATTTGCTGTGTGATAGTTTTTATGGGAAAATGTCCACATAAGCATATTCTATTTTGGTAAATGGTTTGGGGCATTCTGTGCAGTAAGGGTATAATTGTAACTGCAATATTTCTATCAATCATTCATTCTTTGGTATAGTTATAATATACCAATGTTAGTTGAACAGTGCCACTAACCTTTCATATATTGGTAAGTAATTTGCAACATGGTTGTGTAAATTTAGACTTTAAATTATTTAACAATGATTTTTTTTTATTTTGGAGTACATGGAGATGAATCAGAATCACAGTTATTGCCAAGTATGCGCACATGCAACAAATTTGACTCCAGTTTCAGTGACTCTCCAAGTATGAATTACAAAAACGACATACGTACAACTATTAAGAACAAGATGAATGACATACATGCAACTATTAAGAAAAAGCCAAAAAAATAAAAATATATAGACAAGCTGTAAAGTGCAACTCCAGTGCAAGAAATACTGAAATAAACTCTGAAAGAAACAAGTATTAATAATATGTAAACAATACTGCAGAATCCTTGTAGGATTGGGAAAAAGAACTGTTTATGAACTTGATGGCTCATGGAAAAAATAACTGTTCCTATTTGTGTTTGTTTTGGTGCGTATTAATCTATAATGCTTGTCTGGTGATTAAAGTCCAAAAAGATGGTGGCCTGGATGTGAAGGGTCAGTGCTGATTTTCCCTACCATTTTCATAACTCTGGATTAGTACAGGTCCTGTAAGGAGGACAAACCTGACTGTTCAATGTAACCTGTTTTTGTAATGTTTAAACAGAGATCCAAATCACATTGTTATGGATGAGCTGAGGACAGACTCGATGATTGCTATATAGAACTGAATCAACTGTTCCTGTGGGGGGTTAAACTTTCTCACTGTCACAGAAAGTACATTTGCTGTTGTGCCTTTTTTTATGATGGACTCCCAAATGGTCTCCCACTTCAGGTCCCAGGGGATTATAGATCCCAAAAACTTAAAGGATTCCACAACTGACACAGCAGTATTAACTATAAAGAGTGGGGATAATGTAGTACCACTCCTAAAGTCCACTGTCATTTCCACAGTTTTAAGACTGTTCAGCTCCAGATTATTCTGACTACACCAAAGGGCCAGCTGCTCAACCTCCTCTCCGTATGCAGACTCCTCACCATTCCTGATGAGCCTGATGATAGTTGTATCGCCTGCGTATTTAATAAGTTTGACAGAGAGATAATTAGAGGTGCAGTCATTAGTGTAGAGGGAGAATAGCAGTAGGGAGAGCACACATCCCGGGGAGCACCTGTATCGATAATGCGATAGCTAGATGTAAATTTCCCCAGTTTTACCTGCTGTTTTCTATTGGTTAGAACATTTGGTGATGCATTGACAGGTAGAAACAGGAATGGAAAGCTGGGAGAGTTTCAAGTGAAGAAGTTCAAAATTATTGTATTAAATGCAGAGCTGAAGTCCACAAACAGAATCCTTGCTTATGTCCCTGGGTTGTCAAGATGTTGCAAGATATAGTGCAGGCCCATATTGAATGCATCATCCACTAACTGGTTCTCTCAATAAGCAAACTGAAGGGAGTCCAGCAAGGGAACTGTAATATGCTACAAATGAGCTAACACCAGCTTCTCAGAAGTCTTCATGACCACTGATTTCAAAGCGACAGGCCTGTAGTCATTCAGCCTTGTTATACTGTATTTTTTTAGGCACTGGAATGATTGTGGCTTGTTTGAAACATAAGGGAACTTCACAAAATCTGAGTAAAAACGGGAGCCAGTTGATCAGCACAGGGTTTTAAACAAGAGGGTGAAACCCCATTTGGACCAGCTGCTTTCTTAATTTAGTGTCTATTAAAAAAACACACACATTCTCTTCCACATATTCTCACATTCATACTGCATTAATTATCTCTGAAGAGGGAGTCATACAAGTCTGAACACTGACAGAGCTGGCAATAATGTAATTTGTGGAAATAGAAACTCAAACAAACTTCTGAACCACACAAAAAGAAACAAACGGCCTGGAAGCTCCCAAAAGGAATCCTAGAAACGAACCAAAATACAATGCAGCAAGTCTGTCAGCCAGATAATAATCCAAATAGTCGAAGTCAAATAAAAGTCTCTGTAAAAAGCCACCAATTTATTTAAGCCTTAAAAATATAGCTTTTCGTCAGTCCCAAGACCAACTTTTTCAGAAATAGTTAAATGTATCTACACCAAGTTACAAAATGGCCACCTTGACCTTTAAATTCTTACATCCATGACATCACTTCCCTTAATTCACCTTTAAAGGGATACAACATCACTGCATATAATGAACATTATCCTGTCTCTTTCCTTACTTTAATGATATCACACTAAGATACAAATAAACATTGCAATAAACCATAATTACATTAATAAAAACATTTTCTAAAAAAAAGAAAAAGTCACTACTAAAATTACATTGATAAAAAAATCAATCCTACTTTAACCTACAATTGACTACAATTTCTAAAATAAATATAGTGACATAAAATGCATGGATATACACAAAATTTCACATAAGCGACATTTTAGACTATAATAACAGGTGTCGGACAGTCAATGAGACTACCTCTCCAGGCTCTTTAACTTTAATATACATGCTATTTGACAGCATGCCATTTAGACCCGGAGGTACAAATGCTGAGTCTCAGCTGCCAAAGCAATTCCTTCCTTTCTAACAAAAGTGAATCCATCCCCCTTCCATGCTTAAGGTTAATATGGTCAATTGCCATGAAATTAAAACCATGCTCGGGGTGCTCATGAATATGTTTAGCCAGGGCATTTTCTTCCTTATTCTTCTTTATAGCATAAGAATGTTCATATATACGTTGGCATAATTTCCTGTCCGTTTTCCCCACATAAAAACTTGGACAGGAATTACATACTGCTACATATATAACATGGGAACTTTTACAATTGTATCTTCCTTTTACTGTATAAATGCTATTACGTATAGGGAGTTTGAGCCCCGTTTTGACAAATCTGCAATATCTACATGAATTACATGTGAACATTCCAGATCTTGTGTTTGTTACTCCCGAATAACCTTCTAAGATATTCTTTAAACTTGGGCCTTTTCTATAGGTAAATTTTACCTGTTGGCCTAACTGCTGTAACCTGTCAAACTCACTGATTGCAACATCCCAAAATCTTTTAATGATGGAACTTATTCCTGGAGCATCCAAACTATAGGTCATTACAAACCTCATGGACTGATTGATAAACTGAGAATTATTTTCTGACTCATTATGTACATTCAATACCCCCTGATGTGACTCCAAGAGCGGTTGGTAAACACCAGATCTTCTCTTATGTTTTACCTCCATTATCAACTCTACCAACATGGGGGTCGGGTAGCCTCTATTGGAAAACAATTCTTTAATTCTTTCCATTTCCAACAAAAAATCAGCATACAAGGTAACCATCCTAGCCGCTCGGACTAATTGTCCTTTCACGATCGCACGTTTTTGATGGTAAGGATGATTGCTGTCAAAATGTAGGTAGCTATTGGACCACGTAGGTTTACAATAAATCTTGGCCACCGTATATCCATTTTCAGATGATTTAATTAACTCAACATCCAAGTAAGTGACCTTATTTTCCTGGAAGTCCCAGGTAAATTTCAAAAAATCAGTTGAACTATTCAAATCATTCACTAAGCTATCAGCTACCTCTCTATTTCCTTCCATGACTATGAAAATATCATCCAAAAACCTTGTATACAGATGTACCCTCTCTGATATAACTGGATGCTTGAACACAAAGTTGCTTTCCCAAGATGCCAAAACCAAATTGGCTACACTCCCCCCACATGGTGACCCCATCGGGGCACCTTTTGTCTGATGATAATATTTCTGATTGAAAGTCACAAACTTACAGGTAAGGATTATGTCCAAAAGTTCTCTCACCATTGAGATCTCCTCTTTGGGGCACCCCTTGCTAATAACCTTTCCTCTACCCAATCTACCGCAATATCTTGGGGTATTGAAGAATACAAATTGACCACATCTATGGTGAGGAAAACATCACCTAATTTAAGGGTTAAAGAATTCACCCTTGTCAAAAAAGACCAGGAATCCCTAGATATATGCTGTTCAAGTTTAACAGATTTTTTTAAATAAGTATCGACTACTTTAGCTGCTGCATAAGTTATGCTCCCCTTTGCACTTACCAGCTGTCTCATTGGAGGGTGATGGATATCCTTGTGAATCTTGGGGTTACCAAAAACCACAGGTATCCTAGGGGATGCCATTGCTATATAATTAAAAATACTCTTGTCTATAGACACATTCATAAACATATCTTCAAAATACATACGGATCCTTGCCAAATGCCCATTCAATTCATTCAAGGAAATAGTCGCATAACTTTCCGAAGACAAAATTGTCTCCATTCTCTCATTGTAATCTGCCAACTCCATTACTACTAACCCACCCCCTTTGTCTGGCTGCATCACCCGAACTGAAGAGCCTCTTAGGAGATTCAATGACTCACACTCTTCCTTCGTGATATTATAATTGGTGGTTGCCCTCATCTCAATGGAGCGACAGATTTCCAATTCGCACATTCTCTCAAAGAGTAACAGAGATGGATGTATAGGGGGTTAAATGTGCTGGGTATTTGAAAAGGGGTTGTAGTGACTCCTATATTCCCCAACATCAAATTTAAATTACATTTTCTAATGAACAACTTTAAATCGAATAATAACTCTGCCAGATCTGCCCTTTTACTGGGAACAAAGGACAGATAATGAGCGGTAAGATAAACATGGCCAAAAAAAGGAAATTAGCGGTAAGAAGAACATGGCCAACAAAAAGAAATTAGCGGTACAAAGAGCATGGGAAAACTGGGTGATCAGCTATGCTATTTATGTACAAATTTTAGGGGATAGGCACCCTGTCAAAGCAAAAGACATGTAGGAGCATATTAATAGTGACCACTATGTGTTTTGCTCAAGATAGACCTAGGCGATTAAGGTATGATGAAGATTATAGAAGGATGAGGCAATCGTACCCAGAGAGGTCATGGGCATGGATGGATTTGGTTCTGCTGTGCTGGTTAGATAGTGGGGATGCTGCAACAACAGGTTGTGGCTTTCCAATTAACCAAAGTGGGTACAATTTTAATAAGTTTGGGATGACCAGCCATTTGGGGTATGTGTCAGTTGGCTAGAACGGATGGGGTGGTGGAAGGTGTTGGTGCAATTTCAGTCACTGTCTGAATTAATTCTACTGTAGATTTAGGCATCAATGCATGGCATGTGGTAAGATGAACCACCCAGCCTAGGCATGTTTTTGCCTCTCAAGTCCCCATAGCAAAAGCTTCTACTTGCCATCTCCCTTCAAAGGGTACACAAGTCCATCTTATGACTCTGGTAAAAGGGGACATTTTAAAGAAATGGATCAAAATGTATCCAGATAGAGAGGCAGCAGCATTGCTAGAAGAGGGATTCACCATGGGCTTCAGGATACCAGTGAAAGGAAGCAAGGGGTCATGGTTAAGAACTTAGTCAGCAGAAGAACATCCAGACGTAGTTAGGGCAAAGCTAAATAAAGAGCTAGAAGTGGGCAGATTGGCAGGCCCATTTTCTCGCCCACCCAGAAGAGCATTTACAGTTTCACTTATAGGTGTATTCCCCAAAAGGAAGCCAGGTGAATTTCATCTCATTCACCACCTATCTTATGCAGAAGGGAATTCTGTGAATGATTTCTATAAATAGTGAAGGGACTTCTGTGCATTATGCTTCATTTGATGAAGGGAAGTGGGGATCTTATGGCAAAAGCTGACAGTCTGCTTTCAGACTTTTACCCAGATCAGGGATGGTTAGTTTTGGTATTTGAAGGTCAATATTACCTGGATAAATGCATGGCTATGGGTTGTTTGCCTGTGCCACATTTTGAAAAGTTGAGTACCTTTTTATACTGGCTGGTGGCATAGAGGCTAGGGGAAGACAGTGTCCATTACTTGGATGATTTCTTATTCATGTGGAAGGAAGACACTGGAATGTCAACAAGCATTAGATACATTTACACGGATTTGCAAGGAGTTAGGGGTGCCATTAGAAATGGATAAAACAGAGAGCCCAAGAAAAACAGATGGTCATTTCTGGGCATAGAAATTGATAGCTTGAATGGTCAGTGTAGGCTTCCCATTGACAAGGTACAAAAGTTCCATTTAGTTTTCAGTCAAGTGTTAAGTCAGAATAAGATAACTCCCAAACAGTTGCAAGAATTAGTAGGGTTGATTAACTTTGCATGCAAAGTGAACCTCGTGGCTCTTTCATTTATGCGGCGCCTGGCTGCTAAGGGGTCCAGGTGCACAAAGCTGCACCACTTATTTAGAGTTTCACAGGGCATGAAGGAGGACTTAGTTGTGTGGTTGAGTTTTGTATCAGATTACAATGGGGTAGCAATTTGGCGGGAGAGAGTCAACCAACTTCCACTTCAGTTGTTTACAGATGCAGTGGGTGGAATTGGCTTTGGGAGTTATTTTCAAGATCAGAGGTTCAGTGTGGCATGGCTGAGTTGAGTGAAAAACAGGTTAAGCATGCCAGTCAGAGAGATGGAATTTTTTTCCAGTAGTGGTTGCATTGGAAATATGTGGTTTGAATTAACTCTGATAACTATAGTGCAGTACATATAGTCAATAATCAGCTGGGGGGCTAAGGGTGTTTTAGGCAGGATGATGACATATTTTACTTTTAAGTGCTTAATGTTAGATGTTACAGTTAAGGCACATCACATTCTAGGCATTACTAACTCATTAGCAGATTCCATTTCTCCTTTGCAGTGGCCCCGATTCCAGTTGCTGGCTCCAAATGCAAAACTTTCTCTGGTTCGAGTGCTAGATTATTTATGGATAGATGAGAAAGGTGCTAATGTGTAATGCCCTCATTGGAAGGACAAGGGTAAGGTACAATAAATAAATACAGGAATTCTTGCAGACCAGATTACCCAGAGGCTGGAAACCAGTATGACCAATTCCACCTCAGCAAATCAGGGCTTACATTTTGGTAATGAAAGAAAGAGGATGGAGTTCGGGGAGGGCAAGAAGCACATTGTCAGCTTTGAATTGGTTTCATCAGGCTTTGGGTTTAAGGGCTTTAGTGAACACATTTCAAGTACAGACAATGTTTAAAGGCTGGGAGAAGCAAACACCCAAGATGCTAGAGAAGAGGTACCCCATAGGTCCAGCAGTATTACATACACCATGGCTTGCTGTTTCAGATGTTTGTTCCTCTTCTTATGAGGTAGCATTATTTAGGGATGGCTTTTTGCTGGCTTTTTCTGGAGCATTTAGATGGTCTGAAATTGTTGAAATGAGAAGAAAGGTCAGGGGACAGTCTTGCCCTTGGCACATGTACCCGTGCTTGGGGAGGACATTAGGGTTTACATGGCTAAATCCAAAATGGATCAAGAAGGTAAAGGTCAGTGGCAAGAGTGGCTACCCCAAAGGGTTTGGATTGGGATGTGACTAAAGTGGTGCTAGAGTACCGGAACTATAGGGGTATGTTGGATGGTCCATTATTTTTGCCATCAGCAAGGTGAACTTACTTACACAGTATCAGGTGAGAACAGTTTTAAAGGAGGTAATTATGTTATGTGGCTTAGACACAGATAGGTATGTATTATATTCTTTTTGGATAGGTGCAGCCCTATACACACATGTAATGGGGGCTTCACAGGCCAGCATTATGAGGATGGGCAGGTGGAAGGCCAATGCTTATAAAAGCTGTGTAAGGTGTAAACAACTTTAACGCTTGTTCTTTGTGTTTCAGCTCACACATCATCCAGACTGGAAATGCATCTGGATAGTTGGTCATTCTTTTAGGTTCATAGGTGTTTACTAGGCTAACAACCACAAGGGCCTTTTTAAGCCTAGCCATGCTTTCCAAAAATCTGACAAGCTCTGATGTCCTTAAGTGTAAGGATGGGCCTGGGAGAAGAAGCATTTATAGGTTACCTGTGTCCATTAGAGACATGGGTGCAAAACCAAGGACGAATTTCTGGTTTTCCCATACAATTGTCCAAGTTGCACTTGAATTGGGTTAGGGATGAACTCTGCTTCACATGGATAGAGAGCCTGTTCCATAGATGGGTAGTCTTTGTGATGCATACCTCTCTCTCCAACAGGTCTGTAACTGCTGAAGTTCACTAAATCGTGAACAGTATATAATTGACAACAGCAGAGATCCTTACAAAAGTGCCGTCCATATGCCAAATTGTGGTTCTATTTAAATTTTACAGGTTATTCAGCATGCTAAATACAACTACAGTTGTTCCTGTACTGGAATCACTTGCTAACAAACAATCAACTTTTCAGAGGGATCTTGTCAGTCTATTGTGTTCAATGTTAGTGTCATCTCTGTCTGCTAGAAACACTTTCCATCTTATACGAATAACTTGATGTAATAGGTCTTTCCTACCTGATACTTCATGTATTGTGGAAGGAGAAGTGGATGCTAACACATCGTCCACTACTCAACAGGGGTTATCTCTGCTTAACCTAGTTCTTTCCTTTACATTGTTAAATACTACGTATTTCTGTACTTCACCAGGTTCACCTGTATGGTTATGTGCCGCTGATTTCTCTAGCCATTCACCATCAGCTACTACTGTAGTGACAGCTCTACCTCTTCACTTGTCAGAAATGTTGTACTTGCATCCCCAGTACTTCCTGCTTTGTCTGCTTCTCTCCAAATGGTAAATGAATCGGTCTATCACAAGCATTTCTTTGCTACGTTGAGACGACACAGTTTGATATATATTCCCTAGAACACCAGGACCATTCCTCTGGAACTCCTCCATGTGTGTTTGTAAGTGGTACAAAGTACAAAGATGTAAGGTGTAACATAACTATTTATAGCAACCGTTACAAGTGCATAACTGGATATTACTTCATGCACTTGAGCTGTGGAACGTTAATACGGTGAATTGACAGTCGGTTAAATTGTTTTTCGTTTAATTAGGCTGTCGGTGATTTCATCTCAGTTAACTAAGTGTCGGTGAAGTGGTGTTTTATTCAAGTAACAGGATTCCCTTCTGGCTCAGTATAAGTGGCTCCATTTACAATGAGCTCTGCACACAATTGTGTATTGCCTTTGAGTTTGTGGACATAGCTAAAGAATGCTTTGTGGTTGCCCTTTGCTTGGGAGGCCAAGCTTACCTCAAATTTTGCTTTAGTAGACTATTTGTCCTCTGAGTTGTTTAGTTTGAGAGTGCTTTTATCCTGCTTGGGTGCTGCAACTCCTAATTTTTGCCATGATTTTCTTCCTCCTGTTATACAGCCAATTGATTTGTGATTCCACCAGGGTGGCTTATTTTTTGAGTTGGTTCTGTACTACTACCTGGTGGGTGAAGCTGCCTCTATGGAGCTATTAACATGCTTGTACAGGGTTTCTGTGAAATATTCTGCATAGGCAGAAGTGTTGTCAGGGTTTATGGGGCCTTAAAATTTTGCCAGGTTCTCACTTAATAGAAGGAAGTTAGCCTTAGAATAATTACTGAATATTCCAGGTTTAGCTGGGGCTCCAGATTTTATTTTTACTTAAACGAGACAGTTTTGTGGTCTGACCTTACCGGAGAAGGCATTACAGTAAGGGGTATGCAACACTCCCCCCTATTAGTGAGGACCAGATTCAGTGTGGTTGTTCCCTTGGTTGGTTTATTGAGTATCTGGTCTAGGCAGTTTGTGTTTACAAAATCCAAGAATCTCTGTACTTATGTGTTCATTGTCGTATAGGATTCCAGGTTAATAGTGGAACAATTAGTCACCCATGAATATGGTCTTGGGTTGGATGGTTAGTGTTTCTAAGTTTAAATATGTGGTATGGGTTTCCTGGGTCATAGAGGGGGGAAACTATAGCTTGCAAGGTAGTGGTATTGGATTTTACCTATGGTGATTTGAACATAGAGCAGCTCAAGTGCATTGTCTTGTTTGACCAGCATTGAAGTATATCTGTTTTTTATGTAAATAGACATCTCCACCTTTAGTTCCTGCCTATGAAGTAGATGGCCTGAATGTGTAGAAGGCATTATAACTTTGGACTGTTGGTGTGCTCTCCATGTCTTTAAACCATGTCTCAGTGGCCACACAGACATCAGCATTCTCTAGGGTAAAGAGATGATCTAGGGAATGGAGTTTTTTGTTTAGACTCTTAGCATTGAGCAGTAGTACCTTTAAATTTTCTTGGCTTTGATTTGCTATGTCAGAATACTTTCAGTTTGGCATTGCCTACAAAATGCACTATGGGGAAGACAGTGTTTTAGCTAATATTCAAAAGCCTAGAGGGGGGAGGTGCAGACCATCCCTGGCAAAGCAGCATGGTCTGTTGACCATCTCCTTCCATGCTGACAAATAGTGCATCTCTTTAGAATGACACCAGAAACTAAGCCAATTATTGAAGTCAGTCATCTTTTGTTTCTATGGTGGCATCATCCTTGGAGAATGTAAAATGCTGCTCATTGCTAGGGTTCATACTAGCCTGAGACTCACATTCCGAGAGCTCCATGATGTCTCTGTTCATATAGTCTAGGGAGGTACATGTTAGGTCATTTACTCCCACATGGACTACGAGTCATATTGGTAATTGTGGTCCAATGACTTGAGTGCATGCATAATGTGGTGGATCCTAGCCCCTGATAAGCAACTGACCCTAACTTTCTCTTTACTCAGCCTAGTGAGAGGGACATCCATATGTCTCACAATGGAGTCCCCAATGACTATAATGTTGGATTGTGTGCTGACTTGCCTTATGGCCTTTAGAGGTAGAGGCTCCATCCTTTGTTGATGTGAGCATTTTAAAAGAGGTAATTTGGGGCTGCTGAGGGTATTTGTTGCATAATTCATCTAGGAGGTCTTTGTGGTTTAGGAAGGTTACATGCAAGTGCCTCAACATATGTGTCTCTATATGTCTGCTTTGAACTGTACATGTGTGTGTGACATGAGGGGAATACTGCCAGCCCAGTTATCTGGAATTTTGTAAATAATCATTTGTGAATATTGATATGATTTATACAGAACTGTATGTTATGTACTGAGCTTCAATAATTTAACTACAGCATACCCTGCTGGAACATAGAAGATTAACTTGCAAAACTTAAGGATAGTTGAGGTTAAGTTTCTTCACAGCTGGGCCATGAACAAAACATGTTGGCTCTCAGTTTCAGTTCAGTAGCAGACACAATGTCTAGAGCTAGGACTTCTTGTATTGTGTTGAAAGAGAAGTAATTGTTTAAAATGTAAAAAAAAATGTTTTATTGTTTTATGACTTCCAAGATTTGCAACAACCTGAGATATATGCATTTTTAACAAAGGGATGTTAAATTTTGTTAGGTTTCCTGTTTAGTTTGGGAACTGAAGTCAGGTGATGTCATCCAAAATAACCTAGCAGTAATACCTGATATTGATGCAAGAACCCTCTCAGAGAGAGGCTGGGCATATTTTATTTTGTCTTGGACCTAGCAACAATATCCACTTGTCACCATCTGCACTTTCTGTAAGTAAGATTTAGGGCATAGTATCTCTTTTAGGTATGGATAGGAATATAGTAAAGATTAGTTTAGATGTTGTCTGTATTTATTTGAGACTGTCCTGCTTTGTTTTTTTTAAATACTTCCTGTGATTTTGAACTCGGAAGTACCTGTGTTGGATTTACTTAGTATTGTCTTGCTCTTTTATTTATCATTAAATATATTAAAATCTATTTCTGTGGCTGATATTTGTGAGACATATATGAGCTCTTAAAATACTTGCATTGCATATCTATTTGGTGACACTGTATAGGCCACTACTAAATAGCCTTGCAAGTCTTGGTCAACACTACCATTTATGGATTATTAGTAACATTACATAGGATTTTACACCCTTTAAGGGCCTTAACTACGTTATAGTCTGGGCAGAAGGGGGCATAGCTAGTGAACCTGTGCCAGCCTTTCCCAGGTGTGTGTGTGTATAAATCAAATCTCAAAGTGTGTGTGTCATCTAATTGGGCAGGGACATGAAGCACTGGTTGGACAGAAGGTGCTGGAGGTTTTGGCTTGGCCAGTCAACTGAGATCTCAACCCTATAGCTGTGCAAGTGGGGAGTCTTATAGGGGATCTGGAGACAGAGGGAGAACCAGTCACAGACTGACTGTGGTCTCTGTGCGCTCTTAAGGGGAATTGTACTCGTCATCCTCCCATTGTGTATGTCCCTCACTGTTGCCAGTGGTGAGGATTGAGACTCCTTGATTACTGGGCCAGTGCAGGGGCATCACAGGGTGCAGCGTGTGTACTACTGACACTCTTATTGACACTAGGAATACTTTTATGTGAGAGCTTTGCTTCCAGTGACATTGTGTAAATACATCTCTAACATACTCATATTAGGTTGTTTTGAAAACTAACTGGATGTCAGTAAACATGAGGCAATTTGTATATTGCTTCAGGATGACAATATCCACCAAGCCGGTAATGGAAACAGTAGGAAAGTTCATATCCATGGTAACAAACCCTTTTTTATTTATTAGACAGTTGGAGTGAAAATATCAATCACTGTCAGAAGTATCCAGTTTGCAACTATGTAAACAGTGCTTCTCACTGTAAACTAGTTGTCCTGTGTGCAACTAGGTATTGGAGAAATTTCAGTTGTGCTTTCATAGGAGACAATGTCACTTAAAGTGTCTGAGTCTGTACAGAGCACTGCCAAATAGCTGAGGGTAAACTAATACATAGACCCTGAAAATTTAAGGATGAAGTTTTTAGACAAATATTCTGGCATTAGAAACAAATCAAGCAGTACCTACTGCAAACAAAGAATTAGCCTGTCAGGAATGATGAAAAGAGGGGAGTGTCATGAATGGCTACTCCTAATGCTGGTCTCACTACAGCTTTACTCTGTTGAGATACAATGCTCCTTTGCTTCTCGCCAGAAGCAAATTCAGAGGCTCCATCTCTGGAAGGATAAGCCCATCCTACCCTGGACCCAAAGAGAAAAATGAGCTTCTTATGAAGCAGTTTGGTTTGGGGTATCAGGAATGCATTGGCACCACCTTAGCGCAGTACTACAGCAAGCAGCAAGAAGTGGTAAAACTCCTACAGCCATTGTGTTGAATCTACAGGGTAATGATATTTGTCAACATCAAATAAAAAATCTAAATCTAATTGGTTTGATGGTACAAGAGGTAAATTGCATGCATGAATGCTGGCCTCAAGCTATTTGTTGGTCAGAAGTGGTACAAAGAAGAAGATGGAGGGGATTTAAGTCCATTAAAGCTGTGGAAAGGATGAGATGGAGAATTGATAATTCTATAGATAAGATGTTAAGGGACATTAATGGGGGTGTACATTCCTCACCCTGGCATTTGGGTCTGCTGACCAGACAGGTATGACAGGGATGGGGTTCATTTATCTGAAGAGCGTTTGCAGGTTTTTTTTTATAAGAAACTGCAAGCAGGTTTATCTCTGAAGGGCATACACTTAGAATAGGATGAGATGTGCTTGGCAAAAAGCAGGAAAGGTAAGGGATGCCAAGGTAAGTGGGGAGGTCTCAGGACTTCTTAGCTGGACCTTCCACAGGCCGGACAGCCCCAAGGGATTGCTGCTAGGGGACTTATCAGCCCGGCAATGGCTCCTTGGCAGATTGTAAGGCAGCCCAGAGGAATTGTAATGAATTGTGCAAAAGTTATGATGTGGGTATGATGATATTGACAATTCTGTCGGTTGTCCTATAGGTTTAGGGGAATGCTATAAAACAAACAAATGTGCGCAAAGCAGTTATGTCAGGGAGGACATCTCATAATAATTGGCTTCTATTAGAAAAGGTTATTGGCAGTAATTGGCAATAAACACCATGGCTGTGGCCATTTAATCCATCTGAGGTCTGTGTTTTTTTTATTAAATTTGTAGCTTGTTGTAATCTTGTTTTGTTAAACATGCAACCTTGATACATATGTTGACAATGATGCAATGGATTGACAATGTTCTGAGCTGGTTTTATGAATATGGCTCACTGGCTTTGACACAGATCATTAAAGGAATTATGCACAATGTGTTGAATGTTTTATGTAAGTAATATGCGAGTGTTATTCTGTGTGCATCAATGGCAAGGCAAGGTATTGGTCAGGGTATGGTTAATGGTTTATTATACTTTGGTACAGCTCTACATGCATTTACTTATCTCGGACAAAACAAACCGTCAAGAAAAAGTATTCTTCATCACCCAGCTGGTAATTAGCTGCAGTGTAGGTGGATGGTTTTCTGTAGTTTGTAATGATTTGTAGACCTTTCCACACTGATGCAGTATCATTGGCTAAAAGCTGTTTTTTAGATTTTCAGAATAGTTCTTTTTAGCCACGTTGATTTCTTTTGTCAGTGTGTTCCTTTCCTGTCTAAAAAGTGTTCTATCCCCACTTTTATAGACATCTTCATTGGCTTTATGAAGCTGCTCAAGTTTAGCAGTAAACCTGGGTTTGCTGTTCAATTTTAGCTAGGTCTTAGTGGAGAAAGGCATCTTCATAACAGCTAACACAAGAGGGTAGTGTCTGCCAGTTCATGCATGTTAGCAGCAGAATCCTCAGACACTCCAATTCATACAATTAAAGCAGGCTTGCAACTTCAGCTTTGCCTCAATAGTCTACCCTCAAGCTGTATTGATAACATTTTTAGCAGATTTTAACTTGCTCTTATAGATAAGCAAATTAACCCAACAGTGGCCAGAAAAGCCCAAATCAGCATGGGAGACAGCACGCTAAGCATGTTTTAATAATGTATAACAATGATCCAGTGTGTTCCTGTCTCTGGTAGGTCGCTTTATACACTCTGTAAATTTGGGAAGTTCATGGCTGAGATTGCCATTACTAAAATCCACCAGAATAATCAGAAGGGAGTTTAGCACATTATCTGATTAGACAGTTTTTGTAGTGCCTCCCTCACACAGGCGTGAGGGAAAATGTAAACACTAACCAGAATAAATGGAGAGGACTCCCAAGGTGAATAAAAAGGTCTACAATTAACGCAAAACATTTTTCCTTCAGGGAAGCGCATATTACTTTGACATCATTACACCAACCTTTAGTGATATTAAAGCAGATTCCACCTCCTTTACTCTTCCCTGATGTCTCCAATACTCTGTCCATGCTGTAAAGTTGAAAGCCAGGCAGATGTAATGCAAAGACTGGAATGGATTCATTTTGTCAGGTTTCTGTGAAACAGTACAGAAGAAAGTGAAGAATCCTTGTGCAATTCACGGAGAAGTAACAGTTCATCCATCTTAATGCATAGGAAATGGAGGTTTGCCAGATGTAAACTTGAGTACCGTTCAAAAACCTATCTACATACATACAAATATTTCAAGCACGGGCATTAATACCCTTCTAGCTTGCCAATATACCAAATCACTTGTTCCCATAATAAATGTCCAGGCTGTTCTTAAAAATATCTAAACTAGTACTTTAATGTAATTTGGTAGTCTGTTCCAAACATCAGCTACTCTGTCAGAGAACCAATTAGTACACGTCTCATTCCTATAGAATCTTCTACATGGGTTATCTGATGATTCTCTAGTACTTTTTGATAACCCCAAACATTCCCAGAGGTAGTTGTCCCTAAATGCCCTCTATACCTGGATAAGGTCTCATCTTAAATATCTACACTGTAGAAGTTCAGATATTTTAGTATTTCATAATAACTTAAATTTTCATACCCATGGATGCCCTTGGTATATTTCCACTGTACTATTTCTAGTTTAATCATGCTTGTTTTCCTATAGGGTTTCTATATTGTTATTCCATACTCAAGTTTGGGTCTAATGTAACAGACAAACATTGACTGCATTATGTTCATTTTCCTAGACTTTATAAATCTTTTTATACAACCTATAGTTCTATAACGATCATTAGCCAATTGGTTGATATGATTACAAAAACTCATAGCTGAATCTACCCATATACCCATGTCCTTAAATGAGTCTACAGTTTCAATCGCAGTGTGCTGTATTAAATATTCAGCTTTCAGTTTGTCTCCCAAATCTCATGTTTAGTTTTTGATGTATTTATCAACCTAATATTCTCCTGTGCCCAAATGGTCAATTTAATCAAATTATTTTGCAGACATACCTTATCTGTAACACTTGTAATCGGTTTACTCAATGTCAGGTCATCAGCATATAGATTGTAGAACACCTCAGATGAAATAGTAAGGTCTGAAAGATACAATCTAAACAAGTAAGGGCCTAGGACAGAGTCCTGTGGGACACCTTGACTGTAACCAAGGATTTCACCTGTCCAGTTTGTGTGTGATACTTGCCATGTCCTATTTGTAAGCCATGCAGCTATCCATCTTATCAACAGTACATCAATACCTAGTTGTACTAATTTATTGATCAGTGTTTTGTGTATAACCCTGTCAAATGTTGAAGTTAAATCTATATAAATCACATCACAGCACATTTCTTCATTCTAGCTGCTGTTATATTGTTCTAGAACATCATGTTGAAGTACAGGTAGTAATAGATCTATTTTCAACACATGCATGCTGATATATGGTTTAAGTCCCAACCTATCCAGTTCTGACAATAACTTATCCAGTATTACCTTCTCCATTATTTTCCACAACATGAAAGTAAACTTAGGGGTCTATATGATTCTGGGTTTGTCCTACTCCTATTTCCCTTAAAGACCTGTATAATAAGTGCATGTCTCCAATCTTGAGGAATCTCCCCATATTTATATGGCCTAGTGAATAATAGATATAATGGTAGTGTAAGTTCTTGTTAAAGTGTTCTCAGGTCATTGTTCCATCTCCTCCCTGCGCTTTGTTTGGATCCAGTTTGCACAGTTCTTTTCCAATATAATCTAATTGGATTCCAGTATCTGGGGTTACCTGGATGTCAGTAGGACAACTTACCACCCCTTTTATGGAGCCAAACTGTTTTGCAAAGGATTTTGTAAATATATCTATAATCTAATAAACGGATGCTGGAATGAAACAGTGCTGTGTAGGATAAACCACATCCAAACTGTAATGTAAAACAGGTTTATTCACAGACAGAGGTTAGCGCTTTCACCCAATAGGGCTTATTTAGATCATAAACTTTCACAAAATACAAAAAGTTTAAATACCATCTTTGTTGGAAAAACACATCTCTCTCCATTCTTAAAGTGATAGACCTCCATTACATAAACATGTAAGAACTATACTATAAAATATACATATAAATGTATAACATATATACTGAACTGATTCATATTATTCAATGTATATAGACAATGGTATACAAATAATATGGGCATACATGCTTAAAATGAATAAACATGTACACTGCATCTATACCATATCACATTCAAGCATTAAATATATGCATAAAATATACTTAAAAACCTAGTTACACTCCTAATTGATCTTGAGCCTTCTTGACCTGAAAAAAAGGTTTAATAGACACTTTGTCATTTAGGCCAGGATATTGATCCAACCTAAATCTCTCAATCCATTTAATTTCCTGATCTTCAGTATAAGTCCTAATATCTCCACCCCTATGACTGGGGTGTATCTTCTCTATAACCCTAAATCTAAAGGCATGGGTGGCATCAGTATCTAATATATGTCTTGACAGGGCATTAATAGTTGATTTAATCCTGATCTAATAAAGAATGCTCATGGATTCTATCCCTCAGCTTCTGATTAGTCTTGCCCACATAGAACATCTGACAAATATCACAGGAGGCAAGATGAACAACATTTTCAGACATACAATCGGCAGATACTCAAAACACATACTTAAATGAATCAGAAGGATGAATGAAAACATTGTTGAGTCAATAAACTCACAAAAATTACATTGTCCACAAGGAAAAGTCCCATGGACGTCAAACATCTCTGAACCAAACCTGTTATTTGGGTAACATAGAATCCTCTAAGTTAAGCTTGTTCTTGTATACAAATTGAGGGGCATCACCTGCAACCTCCTTTTCGAGGTCAACCATCAATACATCCCAATGGGCCCTGATAATGTCTTTAATCTGTCCAACATCCTTGGTGTAAAAAATTGGGTAGCCTAACTGACCCTGTCCCAGGTCTGTAACTACCCTCCAGTCCTCCCATGGATTTCACCCTAGGCATACCTTCCTTATGGGATGTATCCTGTTCAACATGTGACTTTAAAAAATATGGGGCAGCTGCACCTAACCTCAAACTAGAGATCCCTGTCACACCCTTCTCAATGTCACCAGCTTCATATGCCTGGGCAGTAAACTTTTCACAAAGTTCTCCCAGCTCATGGGAAAAAACCTACATTTGAGGGATTATATCTAGAAATCCTCATGGTTTGACCCCTGACCACATTCTGAAAAATGTAGCCAGGGTGCATGCTGTGTCTATGCAGGAGAGCATTCTTATGACAAGATTTCCTGTACACACCTGTGTTCAACATCCCATTATGTAGTCTCTCCACATAGACATCCGAAAAAGGAATCTTAATATCTGAAAATTCAAAGCTAAACTTCAGGTACTCAGTAACATTATTAACTACTTCTACGAAGGCAACAAACTCATCTGATACATCAGTCCAAATAAAAAACAAGTCTACAAAACGCCTGTAAAAAAGCACTGACAACACATAACCCAATGTTTTAAACAATAATTCACTCTCCCAAGCTGCCATAAAGAGATTGGCATAGCTATTGGCACACACAGTGCCCATAGCTACCCCATCTCATTGTAAATAACACTGTATACCAAAACAAAACACATTATTCTCCAGTACTACCTCTAAGAAGGCCATAACAAGATCAATCACTGGCCCAGCAAGTGTTGAACAATCCCTCAAATAGCCATACACCCTTTCCACTCCCTCCCTATTGGGAATGACAGTGAAGAGTGATTGAACATCCATGGTCACAAGTAGAAACTCCAAGTCACTAGGAACCTGCTTCATAAACGTAAACCAAGCAAGAACTGCTTGGTATCCTTCAAAATGTACTCATTAGCATCCACTATGGGTCTAAGGAATTTCTCTATCTAGATAGAGAAGGGCCTAGTAGACCATCCCCTACCTGAGACAATTGGTCTCAACGGTGGTCTCTCCCTGCTCTTATGTATTCTGGGGGAACCCTGGATCACAGGTATGAGAGGCTCATCAACTGTCAAATACTCAGTCTGTTATAATCTGACCCTTCACCACATCTTCTAACATGCAATGAATCCTGTTGATATGTTCAGATACATTGCCACTATCAATAGGACAGTAAAACATCTCATCACTCAACATTGATGATATAGACTCATTGTAGTGTGTCATATAGATGACCACAACACAACCACCTTTATCAGTGGGCCTTATGGCAATGGTAGAATTATTACGCAGTCGTGTCAGAGCACTTCTCTGTGCATATGTAAGATTACTTCTCCTCAAGTTCCCTGCACCACCCATAGACCTCCTCTTATAGAAGTAATTCTCAACCAGTTAACTAAATGCTGCCACTAAAGGGTGCATCACTAGTACGTATTGACTTGGTTTCCTAAACTCCCTGTGACTAAGATTCTCTGGTTTCCCTTTAAACTCAATCTTCAGGGACAAATTCCTGATGACAACTTAAAATCCACTATGGTTTCAGTGAAATTCACTATAAGAGGTAGGAATGAAAGTGGGGCTTTTAGACAAAACCCCAATTTCATCAGGAGTTAAAGTATAGGATGAAATGTTGTATATCAATTCTTCCCTGTTCTCTCCCACATTCTCTTGAGATTGTGGTTCGGGAGGTAATCTGCTGATAACTTCCATTTCTGCCTGCCTCTGCTTATTGATCTTGTCCTTCCCTCCCTTTGTTCCAACCTGTTAGGGAAAGGGTGGTGGGCACTAAAGCCATTCAAAACCTCTTACCACCCTCACGAGAATGGCTCAAGGCACAGTTAGTTTTCTTTCTCACAATAACATCAGTATTTAGTAAGGCTGAAGATGTCATACAATTTGTAACTACATCTGAGCTGATCCCAGCTCGATTCTCATCAACAACATTTTTCAACACAGCTGTAATAACATTATCTGACCAAACAAAATGATCACCAACACTGGGTCCATTCAAAACAATGTTATTGCAATCATTGCCAGAAGCTAAATCATGAGCCCTAGCAATCATGTTATCATGCACAGTATAAACATCACTGTTAACAGTTTGCACGGTAGAGTGATTATCTCCATCCACAGACACTTGCCGAGTTGTACCAGAAGCAGGCAATTGTCCTGCTGCATTATCAACCCTTTTACCAACAATATTTAACCTAGGCCATGTGAACACATGGCCATGTTGAAAATCATTAATGTCACTCTGCAGCTTGTGTCTCTCTTGCTCGAACAGTCGTCTCTCATAAAACGATACATTGTCCAAGACTGTATTAATAGATTTGTCCACAAAACAAGTAGGAAAATGCTCATATAAGCGTTTCTGCTGTCCCTTAATATCCACCCTCAAAGTATCTTCCTCTGGTGTAAAATACTCATTCAAAAGCACCATGTATCTCAGGCTTACCTCAATGTTGAGCTGTTACCATTTATACAACAGCTAAGGGTATTGTATCCCAGTCATAGGCATTTTGAAGACCCTAAGTCCTCTCGGTACTATCTTACGTTGGAGACAAACCTCAAAATGCTGCCGTTGAGTTTGCAGCCTCTTTAACTTAAACAAGTCTGTTCCAACTTCTCTGCTGCTGCACACAGTTCATCTCGATCGAAAGAGGCCTCCATCACATCACTGGCATTGTCACTCGCAACTTCATACAACGTAAGAGGATTATCATGATTAATATGAAGCAGTTCAGTATATATCTTATACATTTATATGTATATTTTATAGTATAGTTCTTGTATGTTTATGTAATGGAGGTCTATCACTTTAAGAATGGAGAGTTGTGTGTTTTCCCGCCAAAGATGGTATTTAAACTTTTTGTATTTTGTGAATATTTATGGTTTGAAGAAGCCCTATCGGGTGAAAGCACTAACCTCTGTCTGTGAATAAACCTGTTTTTACATTACAGTTTGTATGTGGTTTATCCTATACAGCTCTGTTTCATTCCAGCATCTGTTTATTGGATTTATCATTGTTATTGGATTGGCTCTGGTTGCTGGTTTGTTTACCCTATGTGAGCATCTTTTTGGTGATATATCTATAGGTTCATAGGTTCATAGGTTCATACTAGGCTATCTGCCCGAGGGCATTTACAAGCCTAGCCCATCGTTTTGTGGCTTACGCCACCCCTTTAGTATGGGGAACTATACCCATTATTTTGCTGTGCCTCTGTCGAGCAGTGACACTGAGGTAATCCCTGGGGTATATCTGCGATCTCCCATCCATTGGTCAAGATTTCTCTTGAACAAGGCCAGCGAGGTGCTCTGCCTCACATGTACCGGGATTTTGTTCCACAGCATAGGGAGTCTTTGGGTGATGAATCTATCCCTCCAGCACGTCCTATTAATAGCCGTGTCAAGGTTTAAGTCTCCGCCCTTGTGGCTCTGATGGATCTAGATCTTTTGAGGTGAAGCATATTCATCAAATCTGGGTTTGACATGGCCTTGTATGTTAGGCAAAGGTCACCTCTGAGCAAGCGTGGCGACTGAATAGAGCTGGAGTTCTTTCAGTCGGGCAGCATAGGACAGATTTTTGAGACCCTTTATCCTTTTGGTGAGGAACTTTTGTGGCCTCTCCAGCTGCTGCAAGTGTCGGGTCAGATACATTCCGAATGGGGCATTGTACTCAATCATTGGTCTGATGAGTGATGAGTAAAGGGAGACTATGACCTCCCTTAATCTAGATGAGAATCCCTTCATGATAAGGTGGGCAATGTAGAAGGTCTTCCTAACTACTTTAGCTACATGGGTGTCGAATGACAGACTACTATCAACCTGGGTCCCCAGGTCCCTGATAACTTCTTCTGTGCTCAGTGGATTGCCACCTATTTGGTAGCTAGGGGTAACCTTGTTTTTCCCGAAGGGTATGACTATGCATTTTTTGGCATTTAACTTTAGGCCGTGGCTCTGGCACCAGTTATCCGTTTGTGAGACCCTTCTGAAGGATATCTGTGTCAGATGTGTTTTCTACTATGGCGCCCAGTTTGCAGTCATCTGCAAACTTTGTCAGCCATAACCCTCCTATGTTTGCTTGTACTGAAAAGTAGATGCCAAACAAGAGTGGGCCCAGGACTGAGCCCTGTGGGACACCACTTGTGACAGGCTTTGAGTCTGACATGGCGCCAGCAGCTCTGACCCTGTGGGTTCTGTCACTCAGCCAGTTTGCAACCCATCTTGTGATGTATGGGTTGACATTTAAGCTGATGAGTTTTTCAATGATACCGAATGGGGTATTGTATCGAAGGCCTTAGCCAGATCGAGGTAGGCTGTATGGACTGCCTTTCCCTCATCAATGGCTTTGGTGACTGTTTTGAAAAAGTCAACCAAGTTTAAAAGGCATGATCTGCCTTTGACAAAGCCAAACTGGGTTGGATCCAAAGTCTGCAAATTCCCTATGTCTTTATTTATGAGGTCCATTATGATCATCTCCATGGCTTTGCAGATAAGGCTTGTCAAGCTAATGGGCCGGTAATTTCCAGGGTCGGTGGAGGCACCGCCTTTGTGAAGTGGTACCACAGTTGCAGTGCGCCACTCCCTGGGTACGTATCCAGAGGTAAGACTTTGATTAAACAGCTGTCCTAGCTGTGGGTTTAATTCCTCATTGAGTTCATGGAGCACACAGCCGGGGACACCATCAGGTCCCATGGATGCTGTGTTTTTTGCTTTGGAGAGAGCAGTTCTCACTTGGGCGCTGGAGATGTTTGGGGGGCTGCAATTGTTTGGTATAGATATCTCTCCTTTTGGGGGGGGGAGAAGTTTGCACTGAACCTGTCAGCCAGTATGTTGGCAATGTCTGTAGGATCAGTAATCTTCACATCATTTTGATCTAGCTCAGAGCATATCTGGGAGTTTCCTCCCAGGTTTCTAACATAGCTAAAGAAGGCCTTATGATTGTCTTTTGAGTCTTTAGCTATTTTTCTCTCGAAATTTGCTTTGGATGATTTTATGAGAGCTCTTAGTTTTTTACTTATAGTGATCAAGGGTGTCTTACCTTTTAAGGATTTTGCTCTATCTTGTAGTAGCTTCCTCCTTTTGTTGTAGAGTTTGTTTATGGCTGGGGTCCACCAGACTGGACGCTTGCCTTTGGTACAAAGAGTCTTTGTTTTGCTTGGGATTGCCTTATCCATGCAGTCCTGCAGGTGCTGGTAGAAGGCATTTGTAAGTGATTCAGCGGCTTGAGTACTGTTTTCCACGCTCGGGGCCTTAAAGGAGACCACACTAGTCTTTAGAAGTGTGAAGTCGGCTTTTGAGAAGTTCTTTACTGTGGTCTTTTTATTTCAGGTGGGGTGGGATGAGGACCTCCAGCGAGATTAGTTTGTGGTCTGATCTCACCAGTGAGGGGTACACCTCCGGTGTTGAACATTGTGCTCCCATGTTCGTGATGATGAGATCAAGTATGTTATCTCCTCTTGTGGGGATGGTGACTAGTTGTTCCATGGCATTTGAGTTTATGAATTCCAGGAACTTTTGGGCTAGGGTGTTTGGGCTTGAGTAGTGTTCCCAGTCTATATTAGGGTAATTGAAGTCACCTAGTATGATGGTGTTTGGTGATACATTTATCCCCTCTAGTGTTTTCAGGAAGGCCATGTGAGGTTCCTGAGTTTGTGAGGGTGGCCTGTAACATGCTACAATTTGCAGAGCAGTCTTGCCTATGGTTAATTGCACCTGGATGGTCTCCGATGCATCGTGCGTTGCCACCAGTCTTGAGGTGTGGGTGTCCTTGATGAATATGGATACCCCCCCTCCTTTCTTGGTATTGTCCAGATTTTGGGGCCGGAACGCATGATATGAGGTAAAACCTGATAGCGCTGGGGTGCTCTCAGGAGCCTTGAACCAGGTTTCAGTCACAGCACAGACATCGATGTTCTCCATACTGAGAAGGGCCTCGAGTGCATGCATTTTGAGATTTAGACTTATGGCATTGAGCAGCATTACCTTTAGTTTTTTTTCCTTTTTTGTGTTCTAGGGTGGTAGGTTTAGAATTTGAGCCTTGCCTAAAAAAAGGCACTATGGGGGTGGCAAGAGCCTTTGCCAATATCCGAATCCCAGGGTGACAGGTGCAAGCCGTCCCTTGAGCAGCGTGGCTTGTCCAGCATGTCATCCCAGGCAGACAGACACTGGATCCCCTTTGAATGACACCAGTGTTTAAGCCAATTGTTAAAGCTGATCATCTTATCTCTGTATTGTGGCATCATTCTTGGTGAAGGTAGGATACTGCTCAAGGTCAGGGTCATACCTGTCTGGGCAACATAATCAGAGAGCTCCTCAATGTCTCTTTTCATGTAGTCCAAGGAGGTACGTCTCAGGTCGTTTACACCAGCGTGGACAATGACTGAGTCATATTTGTACCTGCTGTTGAGAGACCTGAGTGCTTGCGTTATGTGGCGGATTCTAGCGCCTGACAGGCAGCTTACTGTGACCTTCTCCTTACTCAGTCTGGTGAGCGGGACGTCAGTGTGTCTGACTATGGAGTCACCAATGACTAGTGTGTCTGGCATTGTGTCTGGCCTTAAGGGCTGTGACTGTTTGACACTCTGACTGTGAGGTCTATAATCTGTTGTGTCTGAGAATAAATTTTAGAATCTGCACACAGTTTATCAATGTATGTATCTTTACTCCTTCCACATCTTGTGTATCTATAAAAAGATTTACTATTATGCTCAGTATCTTTATATACATTTTCTTCAAATTTTTCTTGAGCTTGTCTAACACTATGCTTAATCTGTTTGTCCAGCTTGTTTGTTTCAGTTTTTAAAGTTGTAGTTTGACCTCTCTTCCATTTTTTATATTTTTTGTCTCTCACCTTAATCAGGTGTCTTGCTCTTATGGAAATATATACCCCTTGATGTTACATGCCTAGATCCTGATATTAAACATTTTTGACTTTTTTTGCACTCAAACAATTTCTCTCTCAAAACTTTTCACATTCCATCTGCAGTTTTTCCACTGAACACCTCACTCCATTTAGTTTTATTTAGTAACTATTTTGCTTCCATGTAATCTACAATTAACCTTCTGTGCATTGGCTTAGATTTCAGTTTGGCAGAATTATCTAGCAACGCATTAACCTTAATAACCCCATGATCACTGCACATCAATGGTGGTAAAACTTGACTTGAAGTTAGTCATTTTTTTGGAAGACAAACAATATCTAGTATATTCCGTCCCCTAGTAGGTTTTTTTTTACAATCTGATGCATTTGTTGTTCCTGAATATACTCTGTGAATAATTTCTTTGCTAACATTGTTGAATCAAAATTATTCCAGTCTGTTTCTGCTAAATTTTTCTGGTAATTTTAAGTCCCCAACTAATATTATTCTTCCCTCCTGTTTCATGTAAGAAATGTATGAATTCCTCTAGGTCATCTGCACTTGACTTTGGTGGTCTATACACTCCCACAATTGTTATATGTTCCAGGGTTGTCATTACTGTTACAGTTACACAGTCTGTAGTATTGGTGTTATCACTGAACATTAAATAATCACAGTTCTCATAATTATCTTTAATCCCTATCATAACAACTCCAGCTTATTTTGTTGTTAGAATGTCTGTTAGAGTAAAAACATTTATACCCTGTCAGAACTTCCAGTCACTGCTATTTAACCATGTTTCACAAACAATAACCTCAATCTTGTGGCAAATTTTCTATTAAAAAAACATTATTAATGGTCCTAACATTAACAGGTATCAGAGATGCATCAAATGTTGCTATCTGTGCTATCTGTGAACTGTTAACATTTTTGACCTGGCAAAAATCCTGACTAGTGTTTGTCAAATATTGCAAGATATCTGCTGCAAAAATTCTCTTCCCTGATCTAGACAAATGCACACCATCCTGTCTGAACACGTGTGTCCAAAAGAAGGCTTGGATGCACTAAACATTTACATTTTTTAAAACAGGACATTTTTCCATGTAGGTGTTTATCCAAAAAATCTTTTCATCCACAGTGACCTGACTATCCTTTCTATAGGTGATTTGTAAAAAATATGCCTTTTTTTTTTTTTTTTTTCTCTACCTTTTCCATTGGAAAGGTGATGCCTTTTTCTGTAGACTGAGGGTTTTCTGACAGATATTTTTATTCCCTGTCACCAGTGTGTTACATACCAAAGCAGTGTCCTGTTTAATATGTATTCTCTTTCCTTTACAGTCATTAGTCATTTTCTTTTTCTTCCTTGTTATTTGTTGAGAACTTCTTCCTTTCTTTCTTTTTTTGTTTCCTTCTAAACAAACTGGATCCTCAGATTGCTTAGTACTTGCATCCACAATTCCATAGTTCTCAGGTGCATCATCATGTTTCATAGGAGTTGAATGTTCTTTACAGAAAGTAGATGCATCATTTCCTAAATCTTTTCTATTTGTTCTATGCCTAACATTATTTATCTCACCAGTCCAGTCATTAATATATGATACAACAGTTCTCCAAGGAATGTGAATTGCATATGTGCTATCATCATCAAGTCTAGATTTGCTTCTAACAATGGTAAGCAAATCATCCAACTTCTGACACGTGGAACAAAGATCAAATCATCCAACTTTTAACACAAGGAACAAAGATCACCAGTGTTATCAGCTGTTACCTTTAAATATGCATAGCATTTATTACACTGTACAAGATACTTGTGCATTAGCAAATGTGCATTAGCAAATTGTTAATTGCATACTCCATTAAGGAATCCATATTCAGCTTTAAATGAATAAAATATTGCAAAGGAAAAAAATTACACAGTCAGTAGCAAAGAATTCAAAGGAACTTAAATCAACTTCTTTGACAAAAATTATACTAGTAATATCCAACTAAATAATAAAATACAATATAGTTGTTCTGACCATACAAGTTCTACCAGCCAGACAGACGTTGTAATTTCTCACTATAGCTCACAGTCGCATCTCCTTTGAACAGTAAAAATAAATAAAACTTCTCTTACCAGTCAACTCCACAGTAAATCACAAACTAGGACAGTATTGTTTAGATATGCTCAGAATTTTCCTCTCTGTAGTCTGTGTACATTTATTGCTGTCTAGGCCCCTTGGGGTGGCTAGAGCTTGCCTGTATAAAACCTATCCCTTTCTCACAACCAGCAGTGAAACTAAAGGTAAAACAAAATATGAATCAAAGTAAAGCTTGTTAATAAGCAGTCTCTTCTTACCTAGAACCAATTAAAAATAGTGATGACAAATGCCATATAAATTCAAATAAAACTGCTCTTACCAGTCAACTTCACAACAAATCACAAACCAAGACAGGATTGTTTAGATATCCTCTGTCAGGCTAACAAGTGCACCAGCTTGCTTCCCACTTCTGCAGAGACTGTGTCTACCTGTGCTGCTGACAGCTGCTGCTCCTCCACTAGAATTAACAGAAAATGTCTTAAGTGTGAAAAATCCAGTGTCAAATTGCATGAAATGAATTGCCAAATATTCAACAATTCTTTATGGGTATACTTGATTATGGTTGAACACCAAACAAGACAAATAAAAACAATACTAGAGAGCACTGATCTAAGGCTGCCATTTGCAGTGACATAAATACACGTTAAAATTATGCTATATTTCATGTACTTCCAGCCAACCAGTATTGCATATATTCATATTTGACAGCTTCATGCTACATAGGGGATAACATTTTGAGTACGCCTAATATGACTTGGTTTCAAGCAGTGCCTTAGGTACCAAAGGACTCCATTTGGAATGATGGGAATAATCTGGCATATGCTGTCTTCCTCATCCTAGGAGGAAGAAGTTGTTGTGATCCCACAATAAGACATCCATCAGAAAGGAGAGTCAAGTATGGCAGCTCAGTGCCAGGAGACCAGATAAAACTGAGTCTATCCAAGGAATATGCATATATAGCTGAGTCACCTGTGCGAGTACAAGTATGCACCCCTATGTGATAGGCATAGAAAGGCATTGCACAATGCAGACCCAATGGGATATAGAAGAAAATTAGAGTGAAAATGTAAGCTGACTATGGAATTTATCTACTCACTTCTCCATCTCTTGTTCTAAGCCTGGAAAAACTGTAATTTCTGATGCAAAATGGAGGTGACATCAAGGAATGAGAGTGCCACATTGTCCAAATAGATGAGAAAATTAAGTGGTCAGTATTAAGACCATATTCATCAAAGTCAAACACATAAAGATATATTCAGCAATTCAGAGTTTCACCCGCCACTGTGGGAGGTCAGATAAATGTTCAGAGAGGCTTAAGTTGATATTTTTCCTTGCACTTAGCAGTAAACTACTTATGATATGATTTTAATAATAAACAAATTGGGTTTTAAGTGCCTTAACTTCATGAGGTTTTTGCATGGACACATCCCTTTCTATATATTCAATTCCTTCTCATAGGTTCATAGGTTGGTACTAGGCTATCGGCCCTAGGGCCTATACAAGCCTAGCCATAACAATTCCCTGGCTATTTCTTCCCACAATATTTACTTCCCTGAGCCACTGTCTAACAGGGCAACTGACTTGATCCCCAGGGTAAATTTCCTATCTCCCATCCAGTCGTCAAGGTTCCTTTTGAAGAGGGCACTCTGCTTGACATGTATGAGCAGTCTATTCTAGAGTATGGGGAGTCTCTCCGGGTCAGGAACCTATCCCTCCAGCATGTTTTGTTCATTGTGATGACAAGGTTAGGTCCCTGAAGCATGTGGCTCTGATCGATTGGGATTTCTTTGTGTAGTATGTCCAACAGCTCTGGGTTTGACATGGCCTTGTATGTTAAGCAGAGCTTACCTCCAAGTAGACGATATGCGACAGAGTATAGGTGGAGTTGTTTTAGTCAGTCAGCATAGGGCAGCTGCTTTAAGCCTGTGATTCTTTTAGTGAGGTATTACTGCAGCCTTTTCCAGCTGTTGCAGATGTCTTGTGAGGTACATACCAAATGGGGCATTGTACTCTATGATGGGTCTAATGAGAGATGACTACAGTGGGACAATGACCTCCTTTTTTCTGGAAGAACAGCCTTGGTGATGGTGTGCCACATGGAAGGATTTCCTGACTCTTGTGGCGATGTTATCGAAGGTGACACCACTGTCCACCTGTGTTCCTAAGTCTCTTAGCACACTTTCAGTGTTTAGTGTACTGCCACCTATGTGGTAATTCATGGGTACATGGTTCTTCCCAAAGAGGATAATTGTACCCTTCTTGGCATTGAGCTTGAGCCCATGGCTCTGGCACCAAGCATCTGTTTCTGTAAGGCCCTTTTGTAGAATATCCACATCATTTGAGGATTCAATAATGGCTTCCAGTTTGCAGTCATCTGCGAACTTTGTTAGCCAGAGCCCCTCAGTGTTGGCCTGTACTTCAGAGAAGTAGATGCCAAACAAGAGCGGTCCCAGGACTGACCCCTGAGGTACTCCACTTGTCTGGAGATGAATTTGGAGTCAGCTACTTTTACAGTGTGGGTTCGGTCAGTAAGCCAGTTGGCAACCCATCGAGTGACATAGGGATTTATGTACAGCTTAGAAAATTTATCTGATTCCAGAGTGGGGGATGGTGTTGAAGGCCTTAGTGTAAGGTCCAGACAGGTTGTGTGGACTGCCTTACCCTTGTCCATGGCTCTGGAGACTGATTAAAAGTCATCAATCAGGTTCAGGAGTCACTTTCGGCCCTTCACGAACCCAAACTGGGTGGGGTCCAGTGTTTGAAGATTGCCAATGTCTTTGTTTATAAGTTCTATGATAATACGTTCCATGGCCTTGCAAATCAGGCTCATCAGATTGATGGGGCAGTAGTTCCCAGGATCCAAGGTGGATCCCCCCTTGTGGAGTGGGATAACTGTAGCTGTGCGCCACTCAGTGGGCATGAAGCCTGAGGTGAGGCTATGATTAAACATGATACTTAGGTGAGATGCCAATTCATTTTGTAGTTCATGTAGTACACAGTAAGAATCACGAAAATAATGGATAGCAGCAAACAAAACGACTATGAATACACCAAAATGCTACTGGAGTCGCAGAAAGAGTACCAGATAAATTTTATATTTGATTTATTAACGCTCTTCACATAAACATGTACAAACACGCGTTTTCGTCCCTCTCCACAAGGACTTCATCAGACAACTTCCTATTAAAACCTTTCCATTTATATACTTTAATTAATAACAAATTATCAAATGAAATCATCCAAACAATTTAAAATAAAATTCAAATACACCAATCTTGTTCGCCCTGTTCATGAATATTTAACAGGACTAATACATATTCATTAAAATTTAAAACCATTCAAAGACTCATGTGAATACAGCTCCATCTAGTGTGCAAATTCTGCAATAACATACCAATTTTCATATATACACTTAAAAAATAGTAAAAATTAAATAACCTATTTATAATTACTACAAAATATTATATGTGCAACCCATTTAATAAAAATCAAAATAAATATTATTAAATTACATATAAATAAATTAATGAATTATATATAATTTATAATAAACATATTAAATGTGTTTAAAATGTTAAAATATTAAAATATTAAATTAAAATGTTTTTGTTCTACCAGGATCATTCTTATTAAAACTTCATTCTTTTTCTCATACTTTGTTAGCCTTTAGTTTTAATAATGGTTTCACAGAAACCATCTCATTGAGACCCAGTTTTCTACTTGCATCTAATCTCACTTGCCACCACAGTTCCTTATTCTCCAGGATGTCTTCCCATGGGCCCCCTCTTATATCACGTTTGACTTGCTCTATTATAAACCATAAGTAGTTAGCTTCCTTGCAATCCATACAATGCTTATATAATGCATTTGTCTCTTTGAACCTACTAATGTCATAAATGTGCTCATATATACGTCTTTTCAGGGACCTCTCTGTCTTCCCTATATAAAATGAAAAACATTTCTGGCAAATAACTATATATACCACTCCTTGAGTGTCACAATTATAATAATCCCTACCTCTTAATTTCATATTCCTACTTACAATACATATCTCTTCTGCATTCATTATATAAGGACATTGTTTGCACCTTCCACATTTAAAAGTGCCTTTCTTCCTGTAACATGTTTCTTTATTATTCATTGTTTTACTTTCAAACATGTTACGTATACATATTGGATTTTTGTATATGACTTGGGGTGTCATATATTTAATTTCTTCCATGTCTGTGAAGGATAAAAAATTTTCCCATTCCTTATTTATTATACTTTTTATATTCCTATTAATAGAATTGAACTCTACAATTAATCTTTTTTGTATATTTTTGTCATTCCCTTTTCCACACTTGTTCTCATTCAAGTTCCTATTTTCCATTATTCCTTTAATGGGTTGAAATCTATCCTTCCTACCAATTTCCACTTCTTTCCTAATGTCCCGAATAAAATTGATGGGATAACCCCTTTCTAGGAACATAGTTTCCAATTTATCACATTCTTGTATGAAATCTATGTCCCTACTTGTCATCCTTGAACCCCTCACAAACTGTCCTTTGACTATATTTTTCTTACAATGTGGGGGGTGAGAACTATTATAATGCAGGTAGGAATTACAATATGTGACTTTCCTAAAGACCCTAGTTTCAAATTTTTGGTCTATTTTAATAACCTCTACATCCAAGTAATTTAGAATGTCTTGATTTATGACATATGTGAATTTCAAAAACTTTGTAGTCAAACTAATATATTCAAAGAACTCATGGAATTTTTGTATTCCTCCAGTCCAAAAAATCACTATATCATCCAGGAATCTGTGGTACAGTGTCCAGTACTTATTAAAACTGGAATTTATGACATATTTTTCTTCCCATTTTGAAAGAACTATATTCGCATACGTGGGAGCACATGCTGCTCCCATGGACACCCCACTAATTTGTTGATAATATTCGCCATCAAATATTAAAAAATTATATTTCAATACGGTGTCCATGAGAGCAACTGTAGCTACCTTATCTTCGTGTGTCATTTTATGATCTAAATAGATGCTTTCCTCAAAGTAATCCATCCCTTCCTTATAAGGGATACAGGAGAACAGGTCTATAATATCAATTGTTATGAATACTAAATCTTCTTTATATACTTCAGATGTGAGGTCCCTTAAAAAATCCCATGAATCTTTTAGTATCGTTTTATTATTGACCCAAATATGCTTTGCTTTTTCATCTACATATTTAGCTAGGGGTACTGTCTTAGCTCCCTCAGATGTAACTATGGGTCTAAGGGGGGGGGTCATCCTGATTCTTATGAGTTTTAGGAATCCCGAAGATAGTGGCTATTCTCGGGTTTCTATTTTCAAGATATCTGTATGTCCTAACATCAATTACTTTCTCAATTAACAAATTTTCTAACACCATATCTATCTTTTTGTATGCTATTTCAATTTCATTCTTTGATACTATACTATATTTACTTTCATCTCCCAAGATAGAATTCATTTTAGCTTCATACAGTATTTTATCCATAATTATGATACCCCCTCCCTTGTCCGGTTTCATAATTCTCACACTCTGATTACATTTTAATTCATTTAATATTGCATTTTCCTTTTCTGTCAAATTATAATTAAGTCTGTTCTTGCCCCCTACTTTTCTAACTTCTTTTTCTAATACATTTTCTAAGTTCTTAAGCTGCGGTAATAGTGGTGGGTTATATAAAGAACTCCTAGTCAATCTTACCCCTTCACTCTCATTTCTTTTAAACTCAGCTCTTGTGGTTAAAATAGACAAATTAATTTTCCTAATAAATAATTTAATATCTAGTATAGATCCTGCTACTTCCCCTTTCCTAGTTGGAATGTACTTTAAACCCTTACTCAACAAATTAAAATGATCCTTAGTTAACAAAACATCACTAAAGTTATAAATAGAGAAACCTCTATATGTACCTTTGTCTTTCTTAAAAATAATATCTTGAGAATCATTCAAATTTGTACTGGATGAGGGGATACAACTTAATATCTTCCCCTCCCCCTTCTCCCCCCTCTCATGTAAAAATTTCCTCTCTTAAACTAGGGTGGTTGAACTTCATCTACATTGTTCCTTAAAGGGGGAAATTCTTCATCATACATTTCCATTCTCCCCCATCCCTCTTCATTGTCTCTCTTTTTATGATCCTGTTGATAAAACATTTGATTCTTGAACATATGATTATTTCTTTTACTATTAATATATGCAGGTTTGGGATAACTGGTATTATTACTATATTCTTTGATATCCCTATTCAGTTTTCCCATTTTGCGCTGTATGATAATTTCACATTTAGAGTCTATGTCATTTCGAATCTTAAAATACTTTTCTTTCTCTTCTACAATATTAAAAATTAAATCATTCTTGATACATAAGTCTAATTCATGAATTTCTTTTCCCAATATTTCCTGTCTTCTAACATTATCTTCTATAATCAGCTGGACTACTTCCAGCCCACATTTATTAAACGCTTTCACAAAATTTTCATGAAACAATGAACCATTCTCCACATTATTGGGATATTTGTACATCCTAAGCCCCTTAGGGACTATCTCTTTAAATAAACATTCATTGAGATATGCATTCTCAATACTCAAAGTCCTGTATTGTGTCATTAGTTTAGTAAGTTCATTTAATTTAACTGCATAGGAACGACCTTCAATACGGTTTTTGTAAACTTGTTGATTATCATCTTTAAATAAATAATCTTTCTTTAACCACTCAGTTGTGGTTTGAAAGTCCAAAACAACAGTACCTTTGGATACTAGTGAAGACTTCGGTCTAGCCCCCTGCGAATTATAATTCCTTTCAGTCATTTCAGTTCTTTCTGTTCCTTTGACCAAAACACTAGGCGTTCTCATGGGGTTGAAACTCGTCCCTTCGATGTCCCCAGGGTCGTCGGCTGCATCATCACTGCCAATAAGCTCCCTCTTTCTTTTGGACGTTGGCCCCAGGAGTCTCTCGGATATACCACCATCATTGTAAACCGCTGCCTTGCCAGGAAGTAAAGTTTGACACAAAGGAGTAAGCAGGTCGATTAATTCTGTCAATTGGCCAATAAGCTTACGCGTCTGGCCCACGTCTTCTTGCACTTCCGTACTCATGGCACTGTGTTCAGAAACAGTCAAACTGCAACTCGTATCCACCCGATAAACACTAAGAATCACGAAAATAATGGATAGTAGCAAACAAAACGACTATGAATACACCAAAATGCTACTGGAGTCGCAGAAAGAGTACCAGATAAATTTTATATTTGATTTATTAACGCTCTTCACATAAACCTGTACAAACACGCGTTTTCATCCCTCTCCACAAGGACTTCATCAGACAACTTCCTATTAAAACCTTTCCATTTATATACTTTAATTAATAACAAATTATCAAATGAAATCATCCAAACAATTTAAAATAAAATTCAAATACACCAATCTTGTTCACCCTATTCATGAATATTTAACAGGACTAATACATATTCATTAAAATTTAAAACCATTCAAAGACTCATGTGAATACAGCTCCATCTAGTGTGCAAATTCTGCAATAACATACCAATTTTCATATATACACTTAAAAAATAGTAAAACTTAAATAACCTATTTATAATTACTATAAAATATTATATGTGCAACCCATTTAATAAAAATCAAAATAAATATTATTAAATTACATATAAATAAATGACATAAATAAACATGTTACAGGAAGAAAGGCACTTTTAAATGTGGAAGGTGCAAACAATGTCCTTATATAATGAATGCAGAAGAGATATGTATTGTAAGTAGGAATATGAAATTAAGAGGTAGGGATTATTATAATTGTGACACTCAAGGAGTGGTATATATAGTTATTTGCCAGAAATGTTTTTCATTTTATATAGGGAAGACAGAGAGAGGTCCCTGAAAAGACGTATATATGAGCACATTTATGACATTAGTAGGTTCAGAGAGACAAATGCATTATATAAGCATTGTATGGATTGCAAGGAAGCTAACTACTTATGGTTTATAATAGAGCAAGTCAAACGTGATATAAGAGGGGGCCCATGGGAAGACATCCTGGAGAATAAGGAACTGTGGTGGCAAGTGAGATTAGATGCAAGTAGAAAACCGGGTCTCAATGAGATGGTTTCTGTGAAACCATTATTAAAACTAAAGGCTAACAAAGTATGAGAAAAGGAATGAAGTTTTAATAAGAATGATCCTGGTAGAACAAAAACATTTTAATTTAATATTTTAATATTTTAACATTTTAAACACATTTAATATGTTTATTATAAATTATATATAATTCATTAATTTATTTATATGTAATTTAATAATATTTATTTTGAAAAACACGAACAAAAGTAACAATAGTAAGTACTTAGCGCTTTCACCCTGTAAAACCTTTAGGGCATCTTCAGAGTACTGAATACATATCCATTCAACCTTAGTTAAATACATTTTACTTAAATTACACAATGCCTGCCATTGGTTAATTGATTGATTGTTTGAATATTTAAATATTTAAAATTCATTTGTATTATGATGTTGGTAAAAGTAGTACAATAGATTAAAATACAATAGGTAAGATATTTAATACATTGCAAATATAATAATAAAGTAAATACATATATAGTTATATATAAATATTATAAATATTGTAAAAATTGAATTAATACATCTACATATACAACCTGTGTAAGCTAAAAATATTATAAATCATTACTGGATGTTTTTGTTAAATAATAGTATAAAATAAAAACCAGTCTATACTATAAACCCATAATTTTACAATATTATTCACCTAAATAACACAAGGTTGAAATTAAAATAAAAATAAAAAATAACCATTTATGAACTGTATTATGCTGTATAGTCATTAGTATATCAAATACAGAGTGATGTTTTGTTTTAAAATACTTGAAATAGAAATATCAAAAACACTGTCAACTAGTAAAAAACGAAAGGTGAACCAGAAATCAGAGTCCCCAACAGTCCTTCCAAATAATGCAGAATATTACAGTCGATGACTGGATCAAAAATACCAGATGAGCAGGTTATACCAGATCCAACAGACAAGATTTATTAAAGCACTTTTCGTTTGCTCAATGAGCAAACGTCTTCAGAATAAATTACACTCCATCATACTGCAGTATTTAAATACTAAATTGTCACCAATTAAGCACAATTAAGAACCAACAATTAATATCAATTAACATTTAAAAATACATAAAGATATAGTTGAATGCATTCCAGTAGTACAAAAAATAAAATGCATTATATAAGTAAGATAAATTATGCATCCCTAATAATTTCTACATATATATATATATATATATATATATATATATATATATACACAACAATTATACTAATTATTAAAAAATATGTACCTTACATGTTTAATTCCAAAATTAATGGAAACCAAGAATACATACCTATCAGTGTATGAATAAGGATAGAACCAAAATCTCATAAAAATGCCAAATCTATGAGGAAAATTCACATAAAAATTCCTTAACTACCATATACATAACAAACACTATTGTTATTCCTAACAAAAACAAGAAAGTAAGGAATGGAATTAAAAAATATATATGAATATTCTATAAAGAAAAATATCGGAGTTATATAAATAACGCTTAATCACATGGTTCTATCTTTTAAGGCTAGAAATGCTTAATAAACACGAAATAGAACATGTTTCATTTAAACCAGGGAAGTGATATGACTCCAACCTAATCTGCCAGTGCAATTCAAGTTCTAATAACTTTAAAGCAGTTGGACCACCCCTAATATCACAGACTGCCTGATCTATCCCAATGAATTTAAACTGGTGAGTGGGATAATCAAGAATATGCTTAGCAAGTGCATTAGTAACCTTATGCTTCCTTATAGCATACTGATGCTCGTAAATACGTTCTCTGAACCTACGTTCAGTTTTACCTATGTAGAAGGCTGGACAATTTTGACATTGTGCTAAATAAACAAGCATCCTTGAATTACAATTGAGTCTGTGTTTCAGCTTAAATTCATGCTTGTTAACTGTAAATCTGTTAGATTCAATTATATGTTTGCAGTAGTTACAAGAATGGCATTTGAACATGCCTGGGCATCTGGTAGGAGGTGGTTTCATCTCAAACCAAGATTTGAGGTTCCTAGCTTTCCGATATGTCACCTTCGGAGTTGAACCTAACTTCGACGACACCCCTGGATCTGCTCTAAACAAATGCCAATTCTTTTTAACAATAAACCACAAGCTAGCACAATCTACTGCAAAGGTAGTAATGAACCTCAGGAGATCCAACATACCAACCCTATCCTCATTGTTAACTGTCAAATTATTCAAATAAGTTACTGATGTTGTTGAATCGCCACTTTTCTTGACTTGCAGTAATGGTACATAAAATTTAGATCTCCTTTTCAGTGAAATTTCACCTATTAGGTCTTCGACTAATTTAATAGGATAACCACGACTCGAGAACATCTTTTTCAGATTTATACATTCCTCAACATACTCATCGTCCCTACTAGTAATTCTAGCGGCTCGTACAAGTTGACCTTTTACTACTGCACGTTTCTGTGTGAATGGATGACAACTTGTAAAGTGCAGCAGAGTGTTAGAGTAGGTGGGCTTCCTATGAATCCTTGATGTAAAACAAGAAGCAATAGGGTCTTTAACCAACAAAATGTCAAGATATGCTATCTGATTAACACTAAAAGTTGAAGTAAACACCAAAAAATCAGAAGTTTGATTGAGATAGTCTACAATTGCGGTGGCTTGTAGCTCATTCCCATTAAAGAGAATAAAAATGTCATCTAAGTAACGTGTGTAGTACACTATATACTCTGAGTATAGTAGATATTTAAAGACGAATTGGTGTTCCCAGTGGGCCATAAATAAATTTGCCACACTGGCACCATATGGTGAACCCATACCAACTCCAACGGTTTGTAAGTAGTAGTTATCTCCAAACATAAAAAAATTCCTAGATAATGTTAAATCTAAAAGTTCAACTACTAGCGAGATGTCATTACTACTTGCTTCTCTAGATCTTAACCTATCGCTCACCCACTCAACCGCTATATCTTGAGGGATACAAGTGTATAAATCTTTAACATCCACAGTGAGAAAATTAAGGTGGTCCTCATATCGCAATTCATTAATTTTCGATAAAAATGTCCACGAGTCTTTACAGATTTGCACCTCCTGTGAAAGGTATTTACATAGTATATGGTCAACAACTTTCGCACAGGCATATACAGGTGAACCACGGCTGTCAATCAAGGGACGCATGGGGGGGTTTATCAAGTTCTTATGGATTTTTAGTATTCCGAAAAAATACGGAATCCTGGGATAGGAGGTTGACATATAGTTAAATAAATCCTGATTAATCCTACCTTCCAAGTACATCTCATCAATATGATCTTTAATAATTCTATATGCACTGTTAATCTCATTTTTGGAACTCAGTGCATAAGCAGGAGTGTCAAGTAACAAAGTAATTCGGTCAAAATAATCATTCTTCTCAAAAATCACTACCCCCCCACCTTTGTCAGGTTTACAAATACGTAGATTGTTAGAACAGAGGATTTGAATACACTCAATTTCTGCTATGTTATTATGTAGAGGGGAATGTTTAAACTTATTAGTATGACTCCTAATGTCCACTTCACACATCTGCTCAAATGTAGACAAAAGCGGATGGAGTGGTGGATTAAAGGTACTAGGCACACGTAGTTGGCTAGAGAAATCAGTGTAAGCTCCCCCTCCCATCATAAGTTTAAAATTAAGCTTCCTAGTAAAAATTTTTACATCAATGATAGCCTTAACAAAGTCCAAATGATGTTGGGGTACGTAAGTGTGGCCCTTTGCCATTAAATCTGCAATTTCAGTGGTGATAGAAGTTTTGGAAAAATTATATACTTTAAAATCACCTAAGGTGTTAGTACTAATAACTGGACCCTGCTGCACATTGGGGATAACCAAACCAGCATCTGCCGGTGGAGAAGGAGGTGTTAGGGTATCAACAGTATCTACTACAGGAAAATGAGAATTTTGGACCTGGGGACAAACAGATGTTATTGATTTGTTCTCCTCAGATTGGGTCGGTTCTGCCATTGGCGCTGAGTTTTGGGTCTCGCTGCTAAAAAATTGTCCTGTGTGTTGATATTGTTACTTGTATTACTGTTGTTCCTATTCTGGATCCTCTCACTCCTACGCAGTTCAACCGGTGGTAAACCTTCATTACCAACAGAAAAATCGTTCTGAGTGTCACCTACATTGTTATTATTAGACAAAACACCCTCAAAAACAGCGTTTGGTGCATTATGGTTAGGAGTATTGGAGAAAGGTCCAGAATTAGCCCTCCAGGTCTGGCCTAAAGGGGGTTTAGGGTAAGCAACCCTTTCCCTATAGGCCTTCGAATCCCTATCCAGTTTTTGATTTTAACAGATTTTAATTTAACAAGGTATTCATCAATACTGCTAAACAATCTGGCATAGTCAAATCTATACCTATCAAAAACAAGGTCAGATTTAATAACATTGTCCAACATAGTTGCTTCAGCATTAAGTTCATCAATTTGTAGTGTGTAATGTTTAATCATCACATTAAGCAACTCAAATCCATGCCTGTCAAAGAGACCAGTTCCTGATGGAAAGCAGAATTTGCAACTAGACCAGTTGGATACTGGAAATGTCTTAAACCTTTTGGTATTACTCTTCGTACCAAACATTCATTAAAATATGCTATTTCAAGCTGTAATTTTTTTATTTTGAGCAGAATATTGTCAAATGTTTTTAAATTGCTAGATATATCAGGTTCAATGGTATTGCCATGAGGAAGTAATACAGGTGCCTCTGAATTAAACGATGGGTTAACACAGATCCAATTGGAAAAGTCAGGGTAGTTAGCGAAGTTATTACTCACCGAAGTCTGCATCCTGTTGTTCCCCATAGATGGCAAAAAAGCATTATTACCATCACCATGTTTACTTCTGATTTTAGTGTTAATCAGATAGCATATCTTGACATTTCGTTGGTTAAAGACCCTATTGCTTCTTGTTTTACATCAAGGATTCATAGGAAGCCCACCTACTCTAACACTCTGCTGCACTTTACAAGTTGTCATCCGTTCACACAGAAACGTGCAGTAGTAAAAGGTCAACTTGTACGAGCCGCTAGAATTACTAGTAGGGACGATGAGTACGTTGAGGAATGTATAAATCTAAAAAAGATGTTCTCGAGTCGTGGTTATCCTATTAAATTAGTCGAAGACCTAATAGGTGAAATTTCACTGAAAAGGAGATCTAAATTTTATGTACCATTACTGCAAGTCAAGAAAAGTGGCGATTCAACAACATCAGTAACTTATTTGAATAATTTGACAGTTAACAATGAGGATAGGGTTGGTATGTTGGATCTCCCGAGGTTCATTACTACCTTTGCAGTAGATTGTGCTAGCTTGTGGTTTATTGTTAAAAAGAATTGGCATTTGTTTAGAGCAGATCCAGGGGTGTCGTCGAAGTTAGGTTCAACTCCGAAGGTGACATATCGGAAAGCTAGGAACCTCAAATCTTGGTTTGAGATGAAACCACCTCCTACCAGATGCCCAGGCATGTTCAAATGCCATTCTTGTAACTACTGCAAACATATAATTGAATCTAACAGATTTACAGTTAACACGCATGAATTTAAGCTGAAACACAGACTCAATTGTAATTCAAGGATGCTTGTTTATTTAGCACAATGTCAAAATTGTCCAGCCTACTACGTAGGTAAAACTGAACGTAGGTTCAGAGAACGTATTTACGAGCATCAGTATGCTATAAGGAAGCATAAGGTTACTAATGCACTTGCTAAGCATATTCTTGATTATCCCACTCACCAGTTTAAATTCATTGGGATAGATCAGGCAGTCTGTGATATTAGGGGTGGTCCAACTGCTTTAAAGTTATTAGAACTTGAATTGCACTGGCAGATTAGGTTGGAGTCATATCACTTCCCTGGTTTAAATGAAACATGTTCTATTTCGTGTTTATTAAGCATTTCTAGCCTTAAAAGATAGAACCATGTGATTAAGCGTTATTTATATAACTCTGGTATTTTTCTTTATAGAATATTCATATATATTTTTTAATTCCATTCCTTACTTTCTTGTTTTTGTTAGGAATAACAATAGTGTTTGTTATGTATATGGTAGTTAAGGAATTTTTATGTGAATTTTCCTCATAGATTTGGCATTTTTTATGAGATTTTGGTTCTATCCTTATTCATACACTGATAGGTATGTATTCTTGGTTTCCATTAATTTTGGAATTAAACATGTAAGGTACATATTTTTTAATAATTAGTATATTTGTTGTATATATATATATGTAGAAATTATTAGGGATGCATAATTTATCTTACTTATATAATGCATTTTATGTTTTGTACTACTGGAATGCATTCAACTATATCTTTATGTATTTTTAAATGTTAATTGATATTAATTGTTGGTTCTTAATTGTGCTTAATTGGTGACAATTTAGTATTTAAATACTGCAGTATGATGGAGTGTAATTTATTCTGAAGAAGTTTGCTCATTGAGCAAACGAAAAGCGCTTTAATAAATCTTGTCTGTTGGATCTGGTATAACCTGCTCATCTGGTATTTTTGTTCCAGTCATCGACTGTAATATTCTGCATTATTTGGAAGGACTGTTGGGGACTCTGATTTCTGGTTCACCTTTCGTTTTTTACTAGTTGAAATAGAAATATGCCCATTAATACCCGGTAACAAACTGGCATTAAGTCTTAACTGCCACAAACATTCTTTGGCTTCTAGCAAATTATTATAATCGCCTCCTTTCTCCCAATAATTGGGAATTCTATCAATTACAAAGAATATAAATCTTTTAAAATTCTCACATTTACTGCTGTGTACATATAGGGCATTCACCATCATTTTATTTTTAATATCTCTATTGTGTTCGAGAATACACTCCCTCAATTTTCTGGTGGTTTTTCCTACATAGTATGCTGGACAAGAAACACATGTAGCCAAGTAAACCACCATTTTGGTATTACAATTACAGTGTCCTAGGCATTTCAACGATCTCCCATATCCTTGCACCATAGTGTACGGTCCATCATTCACAAATTTACAACATTTACTAAAACCACACTTATTCATTTTTGACATGGTATATGTATAACTACTGTTGTTATTTTCCATCATTTCTTTTAAATTAGTGCCCCGACTGTACGTTACCTTTGGAAAAAGCCCTATTAATTCATTGTATTCTGTTCTGTTAGAAAAAACACTAAACCAAGTGTCATTTAGTATTTTGACTATAGTGTCAGAATTATCATTAAATGGTAGAATAAAAACATCTTTTTTGGTTTTGTTGATGTTTGTCTTCTCTATAGTCATAGTATTTAGACCTTCCTTTATAATTGGTTTATATATAGTATTTCTTTTCTTAATAATTTCATCATTCACTTGATTTACTAATTTTAGTGGATAGTCCCTATCTAAAAACATATCACATATTACTTTTAGTTCATGAATAAAATTGATATCTTCACTAATAATACGTGATAGTCTGACCATCTGACCTTTTACTAGATTCTTTTTTTGAAAATATGGATGGCAGCTATCATAATGAAGGTAGGAATTTGAATATGTTTTTTTTGGTAAATAATAGATTCAACCATATGCTTGTTAAAATACATAGTGATATCCAAATATTCACACTTCTCTTCATGTATTTTGGTTGTAAAATTCAAAAAGGTTGAAGACGAACCTAGGTAGCATACAAATTAATTTAGCTCATCTTTGTCACCCTTCCAAAAATTAAAATATCATCAAGGTATCTGACATAAAATGATACTTTTGTCCAGAACCTAGATGAAAAAATACTTTCAATCTCCCACTGGGCTAGCACTAAATTTGCGTAAATGGGAGCACATCTGGCCCCCATTGCTACCCCTGTACGCTGTCTATAGTATTCACCTTGCATATACATAAAATTATTGTGCAACACCATTTCCATCATTTCTACTAATAATTTACACTTGACAGTGTGCAAACCACTATGCCTACCTAAAATTGTCTCAAACATTTCTAGACCCAGCTTGTGTGGTATGACAGAAAATAAATTTATCACGTCTATGGTAACCATAGTGATGTCTTCAAATTGGTTATTCATATTGTATGTTCTTAATTTGTCTAGACAATGCCAAGAGTCCTTAATAATGTGAGGGAATTGATTGAGAGTATCTTTACAATGATAGTCAATATATCTAGCTACAGCTTCTAATTTTGAACCTTTGGCTGAAACAATTAGCCTAAAAGGTGGGTTGTTCACACATTTGTTTGTTTTTGGAATACCAAAAATTGATGGAGCAATAGGATGCTCCACAATAAAGTAATCATATTCTTGTTTGTCTATCATTCCTTCCATCAGGTATTCATACAATAACCAATCTATCTTTGTATAAGCCTTATTCATTTCATATTTTGTTACTTTTTCATAGGTAGTGTCCTCTTCTAACATATTGGTCATTCTACTGATGTAATCTGTTTTAGTCATGATTACCACCCCACCACCTTTATCAGGCTTCATAACTCTATATTTGTCCTTAGTAGTTAGTTCTTTCAAACAAAATCTTTCTGTGCTAGTAAGATTATCTTCTCTAATCAAGGATGTTTTAACCAATCTACGCAATTGTGATTCACATAATGTTTCAAATAAATATATGATAGGATTCTGCGGTGGTATAAATGTACTAGATCTTTTTAAAGTCATCCTTTCTAAGTCAGGTTCTATATCTTTTTTCTGGTTTGCAAAAAACATTTTTAAATTTAACAGTCTTGTATACATTTTTAAATTAATAAGTAATCTACCTATGTCATGTTTAAAAGTGGCAACAAACGTAAAACCTTTCTTAAAAAGTGCAATAAATTCAGAACCAAGACTGGTACCAGTATAGCTGTACATGGTAAAACCTCCATTTAGTATAATTGTACAAGAGGGTATATCTTCCTCTAAAATATTCTCAAAATCAACACCTTCTGTATTATTTTAGTCTTTGTCCCCATTTTTACATAGCCAACTGTTCTCTGCAACAACATTGTTAGTTGCTAATTCACAACCTTCACTTAATACAGGATTGTTAAATAAAATAGTTCCTGAGTTTGTTTCCCTTTCCCTTAATAATAAGTGTTTTTTCTGTAAGCTACAGCTTCCCTGTATTGCATTTGTTGTGGTGTTGACCTTGATATCGATCGCGTAACCTTTCTGATCTCCTCAGAGCAGGTTCGTCTAAAAAAACTATCGTTATCATTATGTCCTACACTATCATTTGTTCAACTATGTCCTATGTGAATTATGTGTATAGTTGGGCCCATTAAATCTGTTGGGGTGTTCATCTCCTTTAAAATATATAGGAACCACCCTATCACCAGCCTATTGCTGCTTAGAATTCTTATATTCTTTGAAATGGTTATAAGCCCTTTTGTTTGTATAATCATTGCTATCCCTACAAAGTTTTTTGTTTTTATAATCCAGCCCCTTCATAACAAAATTGTCCAAATCTTTCAAAACATTGTCCAGTCTGTTTGTTAACTTCAAACAGCAAATCATTACGTATACTTTTATCTAATTCAGTTATCACTACATTAAGTTACTCAACTTGTTATTATTGTTTCTAATAATAAGACGAACAAGGTCTAAACCTGTTCTGTCATACAGTTTAATGAGTTCGTCAAACAGTTCATTGTCATCATGGAACCCAAAGGGTAATTTAAAAACACGTAGCCCTTTCGGTACCTGTTCCAATTCCAATGACCTCTTTAGAAATGCGTTGTCCATCTGCAGCATTTTGAATTGTTTCAAAACCCTCTTGAAGTCAGAAATCTGCTGATTCGGAGTCCCCATATCCTTGTTGCTTGGGCAGGTTAATGTTAAGGGCCTCCGCTTATGTGGGATCAGTGTTGCTGTGTGGGGGTGTTGGTTGTGAGGGTTTTGAAGGGCTATGTGTTGTTTGTGGTGTAGTGTGGGTGTTAACCTTCTCCTCTTGATTGTCTAGCACAATCTTGGCTGGAGAGAGCTTTGCTTCCAGTTTGGCTACGTAAGTGCATCTCTCGCAGGTTGTAGTGTTGGGTGGTAGGAGGAGAGGGTTGTCTGTGTACATGAAGCAATTGCTGCATTGCCCCAGTATGCCCAGGTTCACCAGGTGGACAGTAGAAATCAGCGGGAGCTGACCCTTGGACATGCCTGGTTAGGTGCTTTTTTTTTTTTTGTAACGTGCAAGAGCTCTTTTCCCTTACCTTGGTAAGGTACTTAGCAGTTATAGTCTGTTTAGTGCCTATGATTAATTTCTCCTTATTAACAAGGAGAGTTGAGTGCTTGTATCAGTTTCAGGCTTTCTAGTGCTTTCCAGCAGGTTTTAGAGCAAGTGCTAGTCACAGGGACTCCTACCAGAAAGAGTACGGAATCAATGCACTCTGCTCCTACTCTCACCAGGAACAGAATATAAGCACAGATTCCAAGCTGTCACCTATAAAGCAGTTAAGATTTCTGATAAGCAGTCTCCAGGAAATAATGTACCTACACTCCTCCTCCTCTCACCAGGAGAAAACAGAAGCACTAATCCCAAGATAACTACTGAGAGGCAGAATTTGGGCTCTCCAATAATGAGTGGTCTTGCAATAGATGCTTAAAGGTAAGATGAAAAAATGGTTTATCCTAAACACTGCAGTGTGCACTAGAGAAATTAGATGTGAAAGTAGTTAACTTAAGTTTACCTGTCTAAAAGGTTAAGTTTTAGCGGAGAGTCAATATTTTTAAAACGACAAGATAGATTGAAGGGGGGTGGTGACTTTTGTATTCTGGTACTACGGAATGCAGTAGGATGGACAATAAATTTAAATAGTTCAAAAACAACTTGAATCCGAAGCAGCTCACGTTAGATCTCCCAATGGCGATATCATACCATTAAGAAAATTTTAAAAAGTTGTTTTATTATTAAGCGTTCTGTTCAAAATCACTTTTTGTCGAGTACACCTTACTCAACTTCATCAGATAAAATAATGTAATAAGCATTTCTGAACATAGACACTCTATTAAAAGTCCTTCCATGGTCACATGTACACAAAAAACAGCATTGTTATTGGCTAGATGTTGAAACAACCACTTAATTATGTAAAACTTAGTTACATTTGTATTAATGTCAACACTGTTACCTTCCAAACTTAAAACTCAAACTCATACCGCAATTTAAGAGCACACTAAGTGCATAAATACATACTGAAGAATATATATATATATATATATATATAAACTCCTTCCATACAATATGAATATAAAATATAAGCATAAAAATATATAAAAGTAAAAAGCCCTTATCCATTGTTCAAGACATCAACCAACTACTCTACTTTATTGTCTAAAAAACCTCTCAATCGGCAACATACTCTGAACTACCCTAGCCGTTTTGTTACATTTAAGTATTTACATCGATTTGATTTGTTCGTTTTTACTTTATTTTGTTTTGTTTTACATAAACTTAGAACCTAGTGATGTAAATACATGTAAATACTTAGAAAAAACTTTCTATGAGTACGCACATGTATTACCTTCATATAGTCTCATATGACCCTGATAGAGATCGTAATATGTACATAAATCAAATTAAGGACAATAGAGTATACAGTAGAACAACAATAACATAATTAAATTGAATTAATGTATTTGTATGTTCTGCACTTACTTTAACTGCACAACGTTATTAGGCAAGTTTTTTATAAGTATTTACATTACTAGGTTCTAAGTTTATGTAAAACAAAATAAAGTAAAACCGAACTAATCAAATCGATGTAAATACTTAAATGTAACAAAGCGGCTAGGGTAGTTCAGAGTATGTTGCCGATTGTTTGAGAGGTTTTTTAGACAATAGAGTAGTTGGTTGATGCCTTGAACAATGGATAAGGGCTTTTTACTTTTATATATTTTTATGCTTATATTTTATATTCATATTGTATGGAAGGAGTTTATTTATATATATATATATATATATATATATATATATATATATATATACATTCTTCAGTATGTATTTGTGCACTTAGTGTGCTCTTAAATTGCGGTATAAATTTGAGTTTTGAGTTTGGAAGGTAACAGTGTTGACATTAATACTAATGTAGCAATGTAACTAACTTTTAAATAAGTAAGTTGTTGTTTCAATATCTAGCCAATAACAATGCTTTTATTGTGTACATGTGACCATGGAAGGAGTTTAAACAGAGTGTCTATGTTCAGAAATGGTTATTACATTATTTTATCTGATGAAGTGGAGTAAGGTGTACTCGAAAAGTGATTTTGAACAGAACGCTTAATAATAAATTAACAACTTTTTAAAATTTTCTTAACGGTCTGATATAGTCATTGGGAGATCTAAAGTGAGCTGCTTCAGGTTCAAGTTGTTTTTGAACCAGTGGTTTGATCTGTTTTTTCTTTAGTAAATTTAAATAGTTGAAGGGGAGTGATTTCACAAAATGATAATTTTGTGCTTACTCACACAAATCAGTAAAAGCAGAGGAAATGAGATGCATGGTAAAATTAACATAAGGGGCAGGCAACTAGAAAGACAGTGGGTTTTAAGAACACAGCAGTAACTGGGTGGGAGGGTGCGAAAAATTATTTCTGCTTAACTCAAGAGACCGAGCTGTGGTCTCTTTTCAAGTTTTAATATGCAGTTAAAAGCAGAATACAAGTAAAATGCAAGCTAAAGAAAACCAATCACAGTATTCAAAATAGAAAAAGGCAATAAAGTAATACAAAATACAACAGATAAAAAGTAAACTAACCTTTCCCTCACAGCAAAGTGTAGCAGAGTCTGGGTGAGACTTTCTAGTAAAGCTTTTATGGCTTAAGTTTTATTTTCATATGATGAATTGACTTGCCACTTACTAAACAATGAGAGGCGATAATGCACTTTGACACCTGTTTTTATGGCTTCCAGCTTCCATCCTTTTTGTTTTACCACACCACCTCCCTCCCCTTTGACACCATGAGGTGTTACATTTTTATTCACTATAATATCTATCATTCATGCTCAAATTATGTTCAACACATAAAGTTTTTGTTATGTTTGCAAGAATGGTAAACATTTTTATGAAGTAATTCTAATGTAAAAATTAGAATACTGGTATCCATCAAAATGATTCCAAAAAGAACAAAGAAACCCAGTACTTTGCCATTCCATTCAAAGAATAACCAAGACACCAAGAAGCTAACAGTGACTTCTGCAAGTGTAAGATTTGCCACCTCCATTATTATTTTTATCTGACTTCTGAGTTATTGTTCATTATCTATGATGTAAGCACATTTCGTCTATACTAGTATGCATGTCCCTCTTGATATCAATGTGTAGTCCAGTGCCATTCTGTTTTGTAACAGTGTTGTGTTGCAGTTATTTCAAAACTGTCAATATTTTCAAGGTCTATATTACTCAAAAATTCTAACAATTTTGATACTATGTCCAATTCCTGTATATTACCTTTGTAGCCCCATGCCAAGGAAATTTTCCACTCCCAGGAAAGTTAATGTCAAAGTCTTTGACACTCCCAATTCAGTTTGACTGATGATGCATACTTGTATCATGGTACCTTCTCCATTGTTGATTAGATATGGATCTCACATGATGGATTTTTCCCCTTTGGCAACAGTTACATATGTTGAACTTCTGGAATTACCTGCCTAAAAAATAGGTGCGCCTTTCCAATTGTACCCCATCTTAGCATGCACTTACACTCTATCCACATATCAAATAGATTTACATTTTGTATGGGAACAACATACTAATATTACTTTTGCAATGAGTTTTGTTAGATGTTAATTTAAGATTATAATTCAAACATTCAAACTAAAACCATAAAATCAAAATAGTGAAGTTAGGTACAGAAAGCCCAAGTAAACAAAATACCACAGTGACCCATAGGCAATCCAAATACTGTAGAACTAGCAGTTTGTGTGTAACCGGGCATAAGATAACTTATGCAACTTCTGGTTTTAACTGTGATACTGAGGTACTGGTGAAAGGGGATTCCCAGACTTCTGGGGGCTCCATCGAATAAAAGTCACAGACGTTTAAAGCTGTCAAGTGCATTGTTTATTTAGTATTTTTTCATCCTTTGCAGTCAATGAAGGCGAAGACATTTATTGATGTCAAAGACTGCTATAATCAAATCTTGCTTTGTTGACCATTCTGATTTAACAGGCATGTCTGAAAACAGGCTGTTTTCAGTATAGTCAACATTGCATAGCAAATGACTACCAAATAAACTTAATGGGGCTGATGTGCTGAATAGGTAAGCATTATGCTTTATTGTGGATCCCATGGATAATGTCAGATAAAATGGTCAGACAGTTCCTCATTGTACCACTTAAGATAGATATAGAATCTCAAAGCTCCATTATCTCTGAAGTGTCTGTTTTTTTACTGTTTTCACCAGGCCCTCTCCTGATATACTGACAGAAAAACATACAGGTCCAAGGGTATTTTGTGTTTGAATTTTCCTTGAGCCAGTTTTCAACTGGTTGTACTTTGACCTGACCTAACCACCATTGGGTATTATATGATGGAGGGCTTGGAGTTTGTGTTGGAGCTACCCTAGCTCCTGCGTCTTTTGTGGCCTGGTACCATTGTCAGATGCTGGGTCAACACTTGGCAGTTTATCTTCATTGTCTATCTCACCCACAGTTACAGCACAAGTTTGCTAACATCTTCTTGTGCAGGTGGGGGGTATTTGAAGGTGGAGGAGTCTAAGATTTTGAAGTGCTGGATGGTGAGACCTCCTGTTTTCCTTTGCCTCCTCCTGTAGCATTTACCTGAAAACTTTGTAAATGAAAATCCATGAGTTTAGACTTTCTCTTTCTACCATCATAAAATTGTCCATACAATACATTGCATGTTTGATTAAACTATTTAATGACTATGTAGGAAAGTAAGTGTAAATATAAATGAAATAAATGTCAGAAAGATCCTCAAGCACAATGAACAAAACAAAAACTAACAGGAAATAATGAACAACCAAGTAGAAATCCAACAATATGGAGTTAATCAAACAGCAAAGTAAAAAACACTCAAAACACAAGGAGTGTAAGCTAAGCATTTTTATTCATCATTTAATCACATGAACATCAGTGCTAAAGAAAATCACAGCACACTCCCCTTATTTACAACAAATAAGAATACATAACACAGTACTTGTTACAATTAAATATTAAGTAACTCATTAAAATGAAAACTAAACATACAAAATGTACATGTATGTATTTATATATTCCTCGGGTAAATGCAAAAATTATGAAATCACAACTTAGACAAAGGTTAAAAATTACACAAGTTTTAAATCATTTAATATTAATACTGCCATTAAGGCAAGGCAACTTATCAGCTTGCAATATCATCTGACAGTTGGATTCCTTAACCTCTGAAATGGTAATATCACTGCAGAAAGGACCTGGTCTAACAAAATCCATTGCAAAAAACAAAAATGTCTTAATTTTTGAGCACTAGTGAGTGATTTAGCTATATTGTATCATCATATATATTTTAGAAAAATGAAGTGTGGGGGAGAGAGTGTGACTGAAGCAGGAACACTAAAGACTACTAACAATGCTCAAACTCAAAACCATGTATGAAAGCATTATTAGAGAAAGGGGTGTTAATACAAAAATAAACTGAATACAATCTAAAGAATTGTGATGACCTGTAAATAAAAAGCTTTTCAGGAATTTTACATGGTCCAGAAAAACCTGTTTGGTTAGTCCATTAGGAGTCCCAAGATGGAAGTCCGTTAATGGGAAGGTTCAATAGAAATTCTTGTGGTCCAGTTTCCTAAGGTTCAGAACTGGTATGATGGATTCCATGTTATTGAGCTCTGGATGTTTCCTTGCTCTGAGCTGGATTTGCCAGATCAATTCTCTTCTCTAGCTGATCGTTGTAGTTGCTGCTGAGTGGAACCTAACAATATGGTCCAGGATGTGGAAGGTAAACTTGTTGTGCTTGGAGTGCGAAATTGCATGTAGAGTGAGGGGGGTTAGTCTTGTTCAAATAGTGAAGCTCATGGAGATGTTTAGCTAACCTGGTCATGAGTTGGATGACGGTCTTTCCAACATAGAATGCATTATACCTGGTACACTTGGCACAGTACACAACTCCCTCAGTGTTGCAGGCCCCCTCCAGGACAGATGTGTTAAAAAAAAAAAAAAAAGCTTCTGCTTATTCGGGTAGAAAAAAACTTTGCCACTCGTAGGTGCAGTAATGTCAGGGTGGGGAGCTGCAGGGGTGCCCCTCCTTCTGTGGGTGTTCTAGTCTTCTAGAGGTGGTCCATTATGTTCCTTCCCCTTCTAGCTTTTTAGCTGGGACTGGTAGGAAATATATGTCCAAAAGGCCTGTTTCTTGTGATAATAAACCAGTTGTGTCTGATTTTCTGGATGTCTCGGTAGTCCAGTGAGTAGTGCAAAGTCATGCTCAGTTCAAATTGGTTGTTGTGATCATGGGAACTGGGGTTTTATTGTCTGGTGTACGATCTGGGGTTACCTTGGGCCTTCTGGTCAATTGGGTGTGGATGTCATGGAGTAGTCTGCTGATGTAGCCTCTAGCCATAAAATCCCTTTAGAGTTCACGGATGTTTTTGAGAAAATCCCATAGTTCCCATGACCCTCTGGCTACCTTTAATCCTTGTAATTTTGACATTTTTCTTCAGTCGTAAGGGATGCATGTTTTTGGCATGTAAAAGCATGATGAACCTGCTGAGTTTGTGATATACAAGTCATGTTAGATTGTGCTGGTCTGTGGTATTCCTAATCAGGAAGTCCAAAAATTCCACATTTACCTGGCTGTTTTTAGATCTAAAGGGGACAAAAGAGGTGGAGGAATTGATGTGATCCAAAAACTGTTGCAGTCGATAATGACCCCCATTCCAAACAATATACATTGTCTGTGAATTGGTAATAACATCAAATGTTTTTTAAAAATGGTGAATTGTTCACTGTCTCTACTTCCCACTTCCTAAGGGCAGTGTTTGCTAGACTTGGGGCCATAGCTGTCCCCATTGCTATCCCAGTGGATTGTTTGTAGTAGGAATTATTGATCCGGGAAATATTTTCCCCAATAGCAGAGATAGCAATCTACCTAAAAGTTCAATCTCTCCTGGTAGGGCTGCCTAGTCATTGCTGTAAGCCTCCACCACTGCTTTGATGCAGAGGTCATGCAGCAGGACAGTGTAGATAAATTCCACGTTGAAGGTGACCAACATGGAGTGAGTCCTAAGGAACACATTCTTGATTTTGTCCAAAATGTCCATTGAATCAAGGATATAAGTGGGGTTGTTTTCTGCTAAGGGTTTGATTTTAAAGCCCAGATAAATAGACATTGTTTCAGTGATCCAGTGCTCACTACCACCAAGTCTATAGGATGGGTCCAGAAGTTTCTTGTGGGGTTTAGGTATCTCAAAGAATTGCAGAAGCCTGGGGAACAGTACTATAAGGAAGTGTGCCACTTTTCCGCTGACAAGCCCCTCTTGGTGTAGTTCCTCAAGGCTGGTAGAAATCTCACTGTATGCAGAGTGAATGTGGTCCAAGTTGGTAGGGTCATAAAAGCTTCTGTCCTAAAGTATGTTTTTATTATTGAGGTTGCATGCTTAAGTAATGGTGACCAGGATTCCTCCACCCTGCTCTGCTTTCAGTATCTGTCGTGATATGTCTTGGCTTAACTCTCTTAGCACCATGAATTCCTCTATGCTGATGTTGTTTATCCTCATCCTCAGTGGTTTGTTGAGACGTTTCCTCAAGTCTGCCTTGCATTTCTCTTGGAATGCTGTAATGACCGGGTTGGGAGTGGGCAAAAATTGCTAGGCTTCTTCCAGGATGCTGATCTGATGGCATGGGTGACAATCTCCAGGTCTTTTTTGTTATGAAAGTGCAGCTTTAGTTGTAGCTTTCTGGTGAATAATCTCAGGTTGTTGATGGTGTGTGGTAAATCTGCTCTCTGCTGTGGTTACATAGGTGAGGCCTTTCATGAGCACACTCCATTGTGATTCAGTTAGTGGTTTCCTTGAATGGTTCCAGATTTCTGTGGTTCTGTTCTTGTCCCTGCTGCATTTCCTCTGCCCTGGGTGGTCCATGTTCAGTGGGTGTCAGAGGTGCTGGAGGTCTCATTTGCCTTGCCATGTTCTGTCTCTGCATTCATGTTGGGTCTTCAGGGAGGTTAGGGTTAGAGGTTGCCAATGTTCTTGGGATTGTGTCCCTTGTGGTAGCATTGTCAGGTCTCTGGTCTTCGAGGTGTGGTCCATCTGCTGCTCTGAGTGGTCTGATTTGAATTTTACCAGTCATCTGGGAGTTGGTGGTTAGTGAATTGTTGGGTGTGATGCCAGTGTGCCCTGGTCCTTTGGAAAATCCTGTTTTTTTTCCCTTGGTAAAGCAGCAGTCATGTAGTTCCTGGAGGTTTTGTCACGGAAAGTGGTCCTTTATTGCATTTGCGATGTCCTTTTTGAACTTGCAAATCTTCCTTTCTCAGATCATCTATTCATGGTCACAGGATCTACTGCAAATTTCCATGTAAGCCTTGATGTCCATGGTGGTCTTTTTTTTTCTTTTCTTTTTTTATTTATTTATTTTTTATTTTGTAGGTTGTGGTGGAGTAGGAGATTGAGTTTAAAGCTGGTCTCTCTAAGTGTTATGCTCCATTGGGTTTGTGGATTCTCATCCACACTCCTGCTTGGTGGTTGCTTTATCAGTCCTTTAGGAATAAGGCTTTTTGATTTGCATTGGGTTAGGCAAGTATTTTCCCATTTGAGGTAGATGTCCTCCTTAGATGGTTTTCCAGAAGAATAAAATGGTGGTTGTTGGCTTGGTCCTGTACTGGTGGAGGTTATTGTGCTTCCTCATCTAGCTGGAGTTCTGGGATGGTGAGGAAATTTTGGAACCAGACATCCTCCATAGATGTTTCATCATGTTTGGGTCCACTTTTACAGCTGTGACCGTAAGTGGGGTCCAGAAGAAAAATAGATCCTCAACAAAAGCAGTGACCCAGTGGCGTGAGACTTGCCCTTCTAAAGGGTAGGAATAAACAAAAAACCCTGCTTAACTCACTCTTATCATCTTAATCAGTGAGGTTTTACCTGATCTTAACCTGTCATATTAAGGGGTCTATTCAATATTGAAAACATAATAAGATCTTTATTAAAACATTAGAGAATCTTTATTAAAAAACTTAAAGCAAATTTTATTAACTAATCCAGATTAGGTGTTAGGAAGCATACATGTTAAACTCTAAATTGCCTTCCTTTGGGGATGGTCATTCTTCCTGGTAGATCGTCATTCAGCTACCTGTCCATTTCTCATCAACCTTAAGCTTTCTTGTGCAGCTGTACTGAGCCGTACCTTTGGATAAAATTCTCACATCTAACCTGTAAGGAAAGGGGTTAAAAATGGCTAGGAACTGTAATCTGAGTGAGCCAGGTCTCTCAGTTTGATGTCCCTGTTCCAAAGTATTAGTGCGACTGTTCTCTGAACCTATGGGCAAAGAGGTTAAAACAGTAGAAAGTTGCTATGAGCAAAAATCTCAGTTAGAAAATTTTGGAGAGTGATCATTCATTAAAAGCCTTTATTGCTATCTTAAAAGGAAGCAGTCCAAGAGCTGTATAGTGCTGATCAAAAAAGGAAAATCCACTCAATAGATAGCAAAGTTAAGGGGTGTGTCCAGGTTAATCTACCAATTGCCATGTGTGTGTCTGAGTGGTAGTTGCCTTTATTGTGTAATAGTTAATGATGTGTTGGGGATGCCCCAGTTTCCTTTGCTCACATTCAATTTCTAAACACACACCTAGTTAGGTTAGGGTCCTTGTGTATAATGAAGGGAGAGGGAGCTACTTCAGCTTTATGTAAAATGAAGGCTTCATATTCGAGGGATCTCCCCATGTGTATGGTGGCTGGGAGAGTGGCATGGGGGAAATAGGTTTTTGGTTCTCTTCCAGTCCTGTTGGAACCTGGAGTACTTTAAAATGGTCTGGTAAATTGCTGTGAAAAACACGGCTAGTTTTGAGGTCCAGTTGAGAAGGAGATGAGTTAGAAAATGAGCAAAAAAAAATTCAGCAAAGCAGTAATTCTGCCATGAGGAGGATAGAAGCCATGTTCAATTGAAGATGGAAGCTGGTTATGCATAAGATTGTCAAAGTTCTGGATGAATACATTTTTCTTGTATATTTGATAGGGAAGATAAAATTGCAGTGGGGTTATAGTCTGAATATTTGTATTGATTTTTGCCCTTGTGCAGAACAATAATACAATTTTTTCCATAGTTGTGGGGGACTTTCTTTTCACATATGGATTGATTATCAGAACTGAGACTAGATGTGCAATAGCCTTGGCTACTCTTTTAAGAGGTTAGCTAGGTATATTATCGGGGAGGGTTGTAGTAGGCTTTTATTTGTTGAGGTATTTTTTGATGGTATATCTGGAAACTGGTCGGAAGGAGAAATGTTTTTAAGAAGATTTGAGTAGGGATGTCAAGATCTTGAATGTATGTGTCTTTCGGCTTTTCCCAGTTAGGGGTCGCCACAGCGGAACTCCGACCCGCTAATAATTGGCAGTTGATTTTTACGTACCGGCTTGCCAGGCCTGATGCACAACCTTCAATGAAGTTACGCCCATTCACGCATGTCTCCACGCAGAAGACACTCTAGCTGAGAATCGAACCGGACAGCGTCTTACTGTGAGGCGACAATGCTACCGCAGCACCACCACCGCGGGTTATATTTAAAAAAAAACACTAGTATTAGTGCTATGAAAACTAGTAACCAAAACAGACAAGCACACACTCCTGCTACATCAAACATGACTAAGGGGAGACAAAATTACTGATCAGTTTAACAGCCCCACGTATTAGTTTGAGACCACTATATATAATAATGTTTTGTCTGTCACTTTATCAGTTAATTGCTTTCATTCCTTAAACATATAGGTGCTTCATCAGAACTGAATTAATTATGACACCATTTTATAGAAAAATAAAACATGCCCACCAATATATATTCATTCAACAAAGGTTAATATTTTAAAAGAAGAAAAAATTACCAGTTATTGAACAATCAAAAAAATAAAAATCTTCACCATAAAGTGTTCAATTCTAAATTAAAAACGCAAACACTGTCATTCACTGATGTTAACACTTAAAAACAACCTTATAACTTGGCTGCTCTTAGCTTAAGTAGGGAGAATATTGACGCACTGACATTCAACCCTGGGGTTGTAGCAGCATTTAATTTAATGTGCCATAAAAATGTTTTGTATTCCAAAGTGTTTTCCTACGCCTCCCGATCAGAGGTTACTATTTCCAATATACCAAATAGGATCCTTATAAAATGCTTGTATACTAAACTGTGTTTATATAGGGGATTGTTATTTTTTCCCCCCTGAAATGTGTATGTTCATATAGTCTTTTCCTAAGTGCTCTGTCAGTCTGCCTTAAGTAAAATGAAGGACAAAGACAAGAGGAACACTTTCCCATGTTTACAAGTTCTACAATTACCATATTGCAAAATAATACTGCTAATTTTTTCAGGTGAATACAATTCATCACCAAAATATATTTAAACTGTGAGCAGGCACCAGATTTGTGTGTACCCTAGTAACTTCTCCAAACCTTGGGCGTACTGTTCATTTTCAACATTTGTTTTAAATTATTCCCTGCTTTGAAAGCAAACTTAGGTTTATTACCTACCAACTGCACTATTACTTCATTTTCCAATTTTTTAACCATTGTACTACCCGAGGTGTACTGCAAAAACTGCCCCCCTAAATTTTCTCTAATCTATAACAGAACCACCTTCCTTAGTTCAATAGATTCCTGTCCTAATGACACATTCTAACACCTAAAAGGGGTCAACGTTTTGTTTTTCCAAGGTCATTAATTTGGTTACTGATGCTGTTCACCTGTTTGCTAGGGTATTCCCTTTCATAAAACATTTGTTCCAACTTCGTTTTTCTCCGTGTTGTAACTATGATCCTCAAAAAGCATTCAGGCTAACTGAATAAATTGCCCTTTTACTAGCCCTTTCTTCATTGCAAATGGGTATGAACATTTGTAGGCATGAATTACTACAAGTATGTTTTCTAAAAATATTAGAACTAAAACTCCTATTAGTGCTAGAAATGTAAATGTCCATATAGTTGATTCCTTAGTGAAATTGGTGAATAAATTTAAGAAATTTAGTAGTTTGGTTCAGAAAGATAAACCTCTCGGTACCCAATTGTGGACCATTCCATAAGCCAAGATGTCATCCAAATATCTATCTCAAGCCTTATAATATTTCTAATGTTCAGATGCAAAAACAATTTTTTTCCTACCAGCTCCACAAGACTAGGATGATGATCATAGGGGCATAATCCAGGCCCTGAAACAGGCAATAGCTTCCATTTTAAAAATATAAATTTATTTCATAAGACTACGTCTAAACAATCCAGTGTTAACTTAATCTCTCTTGCAGATAGAAAATATCAACCCATAACTGTTTAATGAAAATAGATTTTGCCCTACTCCTGAGGAATACAGGAAAACAAATCAACCACATCTATAGTCAGAAAGCATAGATTTTCCCTCACATAGTTCACTCTCTTAATTTGGTCAAGAAATCTCATGAATCCTTTATATTATGCATAGCATTTTGAAAGATAGGTTTCAAAATTTGATCAGTACAGGTCGCAAAGGGAAAGTTATTGGCATTCCTTGTTGTGACAATAAACCTAAAATGGGAGGTGCACTACATCTTTGAGAACCTTAGGGATCCCATAAAATTGTATGAATTAATGGCTTGGAATACCTAAGGAAATCCTATAATGCAAGATAAATAGTACCTTGCAACAAGCAACCCTCAATAAGGAAAAATCTATTTGGTTAAAAGCTATGTTAATATTCCTAGAACTTGGTGAATATACCTCATACTGCAATAGTTTGAACATAGAACTTGTATAATCAATACTAGCAAAAATAACCCCCTACCCTTGTCAGGTTTCCTAATTCTCAACTGTCTATCACTTCAGTTTTATTCAAGGGTTCAATCTTAAGGATGAGATATAACTTGGTGAATAAATACGTTTCCTGATTGATAAATATATGATGAACAGAAGCATGGATTTGGGTAAGCCAATTTGTACGGATATTGTTTAAGATCTCTTTCAATCTTTTTAATTTTTTCTTTTCTTATTAGAGTCATACAATTTATCACTCCTATAAACTGACCACTGTAAATATTTTTGCGTGTTATTAAATGTGTTCACTTCCATCAATATTTCACTTATTATGCTTATTATGTTTAGCCAATGCTTGAATCAGTTCAAGTGCATGCTGGGCAAACATGTCACAAAGGTCTTTGTGAAAAGAGGAATGAGGGTCTAGTCTGTTGGGGAATTTCATACAATAAATCCCCTGTGGAACTATCCCTAACCTCATGCATTTAATAAAATAAGCATTCTCCATTAGCAAATTAAGCAGTCTAAAACTTTTTTCAAAAATATGCAACATATCAAGAAAAGTAGGGCTTGCTCTGTCTTTGTTGACAGCCAATGAAACACCAGAGGCCAGCATATGTAGCTAAATCTTCTTTTATTAAAGTCTGGATTTCAAAAAGGCATTTAATGCCGCAAAATGTAACAAATCATACCAGTTTCGGCTATGTAGCCTTCATCAGTGAAAAAACATTAGACATCCCTAAATCTCATTACTATTTATAGATGCCATCCACCAATAGTATTATGGTATGGTCCAACCCTAAGGCTGTTTTCCCATAACAGTGAATCAACGAGTATCGTCACCACCTAAATATTACAGTCAAAAGTACTGACTTTTATATTCTAACCATAGGATAAATAAATAAGATCCCTGTACATGAAGTGTTTGATAGTAGTCTTATAGATTATACACATAAATAGATATCAAAACAGACTGTTATAAAAGAAACAAAATGTAATTATACGTATGGACCAGTATATTTTGAATATTCAAAGTTGCCATTTTTTAAGGCTAACATCATTACATATATCGGACTAACTAGTCACAAAGGAAGTGTCCTGCCTGTATACAGCCCATTTCTTGACCAGAAACCTGAATCAAAAGCATATCCAAATTACAATAATATGTACCATTAACATACTTAGAATATACCTAGTCCAATAAAACTTAAACTGATATGTCTGAAAGACATTTTCAAGTTTGTCCATTAACATGTAAACACATATACTATGTACAAACCATAATATTCTATATATTAGATAATTTGCAAATTATAAGTGATCATTCAACCCAGGGGAAATGGGCACCCAGATGAATAATCCAATACTTTTCTTTATGGTTCAGGATACTATGCCACCCTTGTTGGTTACTCCTATCTCCCATTATTTTATCAATGACTATAAACTTAGCATTATGATGTTTAAATGTGTGTCTATACAGAGCATTGGTTTCCTTCTTGTTTTTTATGTCACTTTTATGTTCACCCATCCTAATTCTGAGTGAACGAGATATTTGTCCGACATAAAATGCTGAGCATTGACACTTAGCCAAATAGATAATCCAGGTGCTACTGCAGTTACCAAAAATTCTAATATCATAGACCCTACTTGTGTTGGTACTGGTAAACTGTTTCAATTTACTAACTTGATTACAAGATGCACAATGATCACATGGAAAAGTTCCAACAAGTTCATCCCCAGATAATGTCAACTGTTTATGTGTAGCACCTCCACTTTCTTTGTGTTTGTAGTGTGAAAACATGGCTCGTAAGTTCTTGCCCCGCCTATACGAAGATTGGCATTTCAGGCCCAAGATGTTTCTTAGATGATCATTTGCTAGTAATATATTCCAGTTTGAATCAAGAATGTTTCTGATAACATTATGATTTCTGCCATATGTGGTGACAAACCTTAATGAGGACTCTGAACCTGATGATTGACGTTTCTTATACTCCAATAGTTAACTTCTATCTTGGTTGTCAGGCCACCTACTAGCTGATATTATGTCGGATTGATGATAACCTCTATCTAGGAATCTGTTTTGTAGATCCTGTTTCGCTATCCCAAGGTCTGTCTGGGATGAACAAATACGTTTAATTCTCAAAAAGTGAGATTTTGGTATGTTACTGATGGTGTGGCGTAGATGCATACTAGATGCATGTAATAAGGTATTGTACTGTGGATATTTCCTGTATGTTTTGGTACTCAAAGTGTGGTGATTATTCCTATACACCGTAACATCCAGAAAATCAATACTATTGAGATTGTATGTAATAGTAAATACTATACCCCAAATATTACTATTCAAATATTCCACAAATTCATGCAAATACGTAGAGTCTGCACGCCACACCATCCAACAATCATCGAGGTATCTACGCCAGATATCCATTTCAACCATATATATGTTATGCAGTGGGTTGTATATCATGCACTCTTCAAGGTACGCCATAAATAGATTTGCATATATGGGGGCAAAAGATGCCCCCATGGCAGTACCTTGAAGTTGCCAATAGCACTCACCTTGAAAATAGAAAACATTCTTAAGCACATGTTCAGCCATACAAACAAGCAAAGTGTTAAATCCTGGTGGATATAGTTTTGAATATTCCAACCAGTAATATAATGCCTGTAATCCTGTCCAATGGGATATTCTCATATATAACGACTGTACATCTAGTGTACACATCAACCAATGTGGTTCCAATTGTGTATCATGTATGATTTGTAGGAACTGCGTAGTATCCTTTAACCTCGACCTAACCTTGGTTAATAATGGCTTAAGATGTTGCGTCAAGAACATGGATAGCGGTTCTGTAAGAGACCCTATACCTGATATTATTGGTCTTCTGGATGGTTTTGAAATAGATTTATGAATTTTGGGAAGCAGATACAGAATTTATTTTTGAGGGTCCATCACAGTTAGATGTTGAACTGTATTGGCAGCAATAATACCCTCTTCCTCCGCCTGGTTCAAAAAGGTATCCATTTCTTTTTTGAAATTGGGAGTAGGATCAATAGACATTCGCATGTAGCATGTGGTATCTGATAACTGTTCCAAACCTCCATGTACATAGTAGTTCATGTTTAAAACCACAACCGCCCCTCCTTTATCTGCTGGTAGTATAGCTATGTTCCGATTGTTCCTCAATTCCTCTAGGGCTTTTTTCTCCAATGCAGAGATATCACCTATAATTTGTGATTCAAAATGTGAAAAATGCAAATCCCTTAATACTGATTGCTGAAAAATCAAAACGTATTTATTCATAGGGGGTTGGAATCATGCTTTATGGAATTTGAAATCTGTAGATCTTAGAGAGCTTTGTGCTGTTTTGTCTAAAAATATCTTAAGATTTCGACATAAATTAATAACATCAGACACAATGTTATACTCATTACAGAAAAAGCTTGGTACAAAACCAAGACCTTTATTAAGCAATTTTTCTTCTGTTGTTAAAACAACATTTGACAAATTCAACACATTATGATATTCCTGATCAGTTATCTTAATAACGTTGCTATCAATCCCTCCACAGAGTCTATTCTGCTTCCCATGTTTATGCTTGCGGCCACCCCGCCGCCTTTTTCCCCTTCTAAAGGGAATGTTGAGTTAGACCTTTTTCGCACTGCTGACTCCTGGGGCTGAGCATTTTCACTGTCTGTGTAGGAGGATTCATCCCCCGATGTGCTTGTCATGAACCTGTCATTGTTTTTAAGAATTGACCTAGGTCTCTTTCTGGTTTTGCCCCTTGCTGTCCCTTGACTTGTATCCATGAATCGAACAGATCTATGCATTTCAAAGGGACGCCCCCTCTGGTAATCTGCAATGTCCCTGTTGAACTTTTTAATTTTTCTATCCTTTGTTTGTTTTTCAAAATTTGCCAAATCCCTGGACAGCTTATTAATAAAGCTTTCATATGACGTGAGTGATATTTTTTACAGTCTTCGCAAACAGATTTGACTTCCGATAGATTGATATCTATCATTCTTTCATAATAGGAAGAAAGAATATTGACAAACAACATAGAAGCTTGTTGTAATGCTTTATTCCATTCAGTGGTTAGTCTCTCTTCAGATCTACCAACCAATGGCTGTAAACATATTCTAAGACCCCTAGAGGCCATATCCTTCTTAATATATGCACGAAAAAGTTTTAAATGCCAAATATTTGTTCTGAGATTTTTAAGCACCTTATTTAAATTTCGAAACGCCAGTTCACATCCCTCTGATGCATTATTAGATTATTTGGATCATTGCCTGAGATGTGATCTATGCCAAAGACCCCTATGTCATCTCAATCGGCACATAATCCTTCTAAAATTTGTTCCAAATCCATGATTAAAGGAGAACTTCAGAACTAAAAAACAGTGATCAATGTTTTAAACAAGAATGATATATTGTAGTAAAGATTTTTTGAAACTATAATAAGCTGTCCAATTTGGCAATCATTATTATCATTACCAGAACTATACCAATGTAGAACAGAGCGATGCACAAAACCACAGAGTAAATTCAGAGATAAACAGTTGTCAAATTGACAGCAGGCTAACAGAATCAGTCTGAAAAACAACCCACAACTACTGCACCCAGATGCAATACTTATATAATACACTTTACATAGCTGAAACCGGTATGATTTGTTACATTTTGCGGCATTAAATGCCTTTTTGAAATCCAGACTTTAAAAGAAGATTTAGCTGCATATGCTGGCGTCTTGGGTTTCATGAGTTTATGGTTCGGCTGAGCATACCCTACTTGCGAAGCATTTGGTTTGTCTACAGTTGGGTTTAGACTTCGTTGTGGGGTGGCAGCTTTTCTGGTCCTGTCTGTAGGAGGATTCATTCCCCTTTACAAAAACTACCATCGACCGTTAGGATGAACAGTAGTTGAGACATCACTATCATGGATATAGTGTTTGATGATACCTGTTGGATAAATCACCTATTGACTCTTTTCTCATACTGAACTACACGTGGTATTGGCATTCTTGAGGAGTATACAGGAACTATAATATTGCTCGCTGGTAATTATATTGACCATTCGAGGATTATCCACTCATGTTTCGAAGGGCTATCATCTGGAAATATTTTGGACTTGGAAGAGGTGAATGAGCCTAGGGGTGTATTCTAAACGAGATCGCATTTTCAAGAAAAAGTTGGGCGGCCATTTTTGTTTACCTAGTTGTGCTTTTTCCTATTGCACATTGGATACTGGTTGGATAAACTTTTCATTTTTCATTTTTTTACATATGACTGTGGACTTATTCAGACATTTGGTGACTATATAATTGTTTGTTTCATGAACTGTATATTTGGAACTTTGCATTGACTTTAATTTCAGTTCCGGTATGTACGGAGTGGATTTTTCAGATGAATAAACATTATATCTGTTCATGATCTTATTGTTACAAGTTTGAAGCCCTTTTGTATTAAATATTATGTTGGTAGGGATACTTTCAAGTGTATAATGTATACGAAGGGCGATTTGGATATCGCCAAACCGTTATACATGTTCTATGGTACTGGAACTTGTTAACAAACAGTTTTGCTGTATTGTTTGGTAGTTTGTCTAATTAGACCATAATCATTGGCATCTTCACTTTGTACTTATTGAGTTAGAAGGGAAGTACTATCTGTGAACATTGGGATATGCATTGGTTCTAAATACTTAAGATACATTTCATGGTCCCAGCCAGGTAGGATTTGACATCTTTAGGGCACAACAATTATATTTACCATTTAAACAAGGGGTACACGTATGTTACACGGTTTGCATGTTTGGGAATACTTACATAAGGATATATTATGTCCAATATAGTGGCTGAGTTATGATTTTCATGTGCTTAAGCTTTACACAAGGTGAATATTTTGGTATTCCCAGTATATATACAGATATATGTGTTTTTTCATATATTTAGGCTTTAAATATTGTGTTTCCCCATTTATTCTTGACACATATATATCAAACTTCTTGTGGATTGGATTTAGGTCTATTGTATGTATAGGCTCATTAGATCAACAGTGTGATACACTAGAAATTTAATATTGTGATTTGATAAAGGGTAAACACTGGTTACTATAGGTTTGTAGGTGTTATTTAAAAGTATTTCTGTAATGTGTACAACAATCAATGATTTCATATTATTATATACCTGATATGTGGGGTATGTGAAGTATATGTGAACTGTTAGTAATACTAGGGTGCGTACACATTACTATACTAATCAATACTAAAGTGTTTATGATTTAGATATAAAAATCTGGCAATATAATCTTGTTGAGACATAGGGCATGATTTGTATATCCACAATTGAAGGAGGTGGCTATATTTGTATTGGTAAAAACTTGGGTAGATTTATAAAGGATTAATATTTTTATTTGCTCAATCTGGATATCTATTTCAAGGTTATTCGAGTCTCAGCACATAATAGTAAACACAATTGGGAAGTAGGGTATTATTGGACATACATCTGTAGTAACTGTTTCTTAACTTTTTTCCCTTTTGGGCTCTAGCCTTGTATTACTTTAGCCAATACTACTTTACTTTACTTTTTACTTTTATATTTACTTTAGCCAATATTTTATAAGTACAAAAGTAGTATTGGAAAAAACACTGCAAACTCAAAAAAACCTCCATAAAGCTCCGGTGGGCACAAATGCCACAGTGTAAGCCAGTATTTTTCCTGCATGTGATGACTGAAGGTAAAATGTTTGTAGAATAGTAATCCAAGATGTCTTTGGCTGGTTGCATATGGTATAAGTACACCTGATGGATAAGTTAAAAGTCCAAGTTGGTGAGTTCATGGCCTTCCTAGGCGTTTCAAATAACGTGACTGTGTTTTGTGGATGATTGACAGTTTACTAGGTACAAGACAGTTCCATGCAGCCAAAATTATTTTGCAAGTCTTTTTGAGAATTGCTTGACTTTTGCAGGCACTGGTAATAGATGTGTGATTAAATAAAGTATGCAAGATGAATGTGTTATGTGCTGGGAAAGCATCTTGAGGTATACAAAATCTGATTGCTAAACACCTTTTCTGAGCTGGCCATATTGAAGTAGTGCATTATTACTGAGGAAAGCAAATGTACAATTTTGGAGATAGGTTTAAAACAATCAATTTATACATTCAGAGATGTCAGTGTATAAGTTTTTGAAGGAATAACGGGTGATCTATGTTATCAAAAGCAAACTTAAGATTTAAAATAATGGCACCAGTTAACGCAAGATATTATGCATGTTCAGAGTTGGTAAGATGATAAACTGTTAAGGTTATGTATTTGGGCTTAAATCCATGCTGCTTGTCAGTCAGAATATCGTATTTGGAATATATTCTGAGATCTTATAATCAATATTTAAAGTATATATTCTAAGATTTTATTATAAGCAATAGTTCATTAAATTTCTAAGTTATGAATAAATACATGAATATTAATGAATGTGAATAACAAATATTAATTTTAAAATTAGATGACATTTGGCACAGTCATGTGGATTATTTCTTTTATATTTTTCAATACTTGGGGTTCATCTGACCATCAGCCAGTCTACTGGGACTCTTGTCAACCTCTTAGACCACTTCTTTATCCAGTTTAAACTTAGACAAAGACCATCCCAAATTGTCAGAGAGGATAATCCTGCCTGTCTTTGAGCTGGGGTAGTAACAGTGTGATGTCCTTCCTGGCATACACTGACCTTTTCTGTTTTCAGTCTAACCAAACATCCCCTCCATACCACTTGCAGTTTGATAAGTGCTATACTAAACACCTTTAAGCTCAGTAAGGGATACACACAACACTTTTATTTTTACTAAATTTACTTTTCAACTTAAACTATTTAAAAACTGAAACAGCAAACATTTGAGTTATTTCACTGGTTTATTTTAGATATAAAATCAGATATGTGATGTGCGTGAAGACCAGGTCAACAAATGGAAACCAGATACCCAAAAAGAAATACACTGCTGCTGTTAAAATATTTTTATTGTAATGGAGTGAAATGGAATAGGTAAGTACTTTTACAACAATGCAATGCTTCATCAGACCATAAAAACAAATCTAAAACAGAGTTTAAATACACAAATCAAATCATTCATTTAATCAATCAATTAAAAACTCAATGATGTAAGTTCCTTGCTCTTAGAAAAGGTATTAAAGGTACCATACCATTAAGACCAATGCTTTTATCAGATTGCAAAAGAACTGTCCATCTTAATTCAACTTGCTCTGTTTTATTAATCAAATCCCCACCTATTGCAGCCTCAAACAACTGGTAGCACAAGAAAATCTAAAAATGTGTATTACCATATCTATCTATATTATAGTTTTAGTAGTACATTGATGAAATCTCTTCTCCCAATGCTGCCCTGATGATGTAAAATATGCTCTTTCAATGAGCAATTAGTCTTCCCCACATAGAAGCAGGGACATAAACAGCATTTAGCCATATAAATTACATTTTTAGAGGTGCAGTCAGCATTAACACTAAGTTCAAACCTTCTTCCAGTGACAGGGTGAACAAAATAAGTAGCAGTATCTATATACTCATAAGCTCTACATTTACCACATTGGAAGAGTACCTGTGAAACTCTGAAACACCGGTATCGAACCACCTTTTTATAACAATAGTCTCTTCAGAGATTTCGTATTCTTAGTAAAACTAGGTTTAGCATCTACAATCAATCTTAGATGTTTATAAGTGGTCAAGATAGACCAATTCCTTCTCACTGATTCACAAACCAGCTATATATCCCTTGTGCAACTCAACAAAACTCTGGTCACTGTTGATTGTTGTGGAGGTTTTAAATTAAAAGTGACTTCTCATTCCTGTCAGAAAAGTAGGGTCACACATGATCAGATCTAGCCCACTGCACCTCTTTAACTCTCAAAACATCATTCCTAGGATAACCTTTTTCCAGGAACTCCTCACTCAACTCATTAAATGTATTATACAAAATCCCTTCATTGTTGTTGAAATGGGAAGCTTGTAAAAACTGGCCTTTCATAATGTTCTTGTATTTATATCTAGGGTACATACTGGATGCAAAATATTATTCTTCCTGAATTGTTTTTTTGAACATTTTGGTATTAAAACTACCACTGTCTGATCTGAACATAGTTACATCAAGTAAGTCAATGCTAATGGGGGAATAGTTTAGTGTAAACTTCAAAAAGGAAGTTCTACTTTCAAGGTAAGTAATAAATTCTTGTAAGCTGGATGCATAACTGCTCCACAGAAGAAAAACATTCTCAAATAGTTTATAAAACTTACCATGCTTGAAGTAAACATGGGGAAAAACATCAGCAATCTTCCAGTATACTAAGATCCTAGTGGCGTAGCTATTGGCGCACATTGTGCCCATGGCTACGCCTAGTTTTTGAAGAAGTTTTTGTACACGTTGTAATAAAGAACAGATCAAGCTCACTGGTGCACTGCTGTACTTGGCTAAAATAGCCTGACAAACTCACCTCCTGCCTCATAAGGTATAATGGTAAAAATAGAACAAACATCCATAGTAACCAAAAGAGAATTGGATATATAAAAAGAGTTCCTAACATGTTCAAAAAAAGAAATCAGAAAATCTTTAGATTTAGTATCTCTAAGTACTGATGGAGTACTACCCAGCACTGGTCTGAGTTTTTTCTCCACATAAATATTGATCGGTTCAGTCACCCGTGACCGGAAACAATGGGTGATATCAGTGGTTGTAGCTGATCTTTGTGCACTTATGTAAACAATATAAAATCAGAACTAATGATTTCTTCACTATGAAATATGTATATAGATCATAATTCAACAGCCCTGTGATTAAGAAGTCATAAAGCATAAAATTAACCCATTCAACAACTCTTTCAATTTTCTTATATTTACATTCATAGGTGTCTACATCTGAGAGTAAGGTAATCATGCTATTAAAATAAAAATCAGTGTCCATAACCACCACTGCTCCTCCTTTATCCACCGGATGTATTTGTATGCTGATTTGTTTCTTAATACAGTTTCAAACTGAGAATGTCTTAAAAGTAATTTCTGCTTCTTTGGAGATGGTGGAAAGCCCGTTGACATACATGAGCTCACAACTCATCTATCCTATTCTGCTCTTACTAACACAAACATTAACAGATTGGTAGCTCTACTTCTCAAAATACACTTGAAATGTCCATGCCATGCCTCCACAGAGTTTTGTGTTCTAGGAAGAAACAATTCATTAAGCTGGCCGATGTTCCAAAATTATATTGAAAGTAATAGAGGAACTCTTACAGATGATGCCCTTCTGGCATTGAACTTTTAGTTTACTGTGCACTTAATCAGAAAAATATTTTTCCAGCAGAAGGGAGTAACTTATTAAAGTATCTTTTAACATTTGAAATGTGCTTATAACTTCATTTTCTCATAGAAATGCATGCACGGCAAGACTCAGCAGAAAGCTAGAAACTTACACTGGAGTTGTACAGGGACGATAAACCTAGGCTTTGTACTTTTGTGGCACACATTCTGCACACAGTGGAACAGGGAACCCTCAGTAACTGCACCATTAACATTTAACCTTACATTGTTTACAGCAACTACCTCAAAGTCACATAATACATATTTAACTATAGTTTGACAGCTGTGCTCTGATAATAGGTGGAAGATTAAATGCCACATAAAATGGTAGGCTTTCATACACTGCTTTACTATAACCACCATATTTAACAAGCCAAGGCACACTGTACAACTGACGGCATGTTACTCCCCTATGAAAGAATGTACCATGCATAAGCCATATATGGGCTTTACTTAAATTATACAGATTATTTACTGTTATGCACACCATAACCGTGTTCTCTGTCAATTCATCAGTAACAGTTTTATGGACAAATATCAGTTTTCAGAGTAATTATCAAAATCTATATTCAGTGTTAAGATTTCACTTCCATCTTTTTGTACTGCTTTTCTTCATATGCGACCTACTTGTTGAAGTAGAACTTTTCTATTTGCTAGACTGTGAACACTATCAGTGAAGTAGACTCCATAGTGTCATCCACTAACAAACATGGTCCCGGGATTCAGCAAGCTCTGTATGGTGTGCAGGAATAGTGCAAGAGCTGCTGGAGGCAATATGGTAGCCGAGAGATCTAGGAACAAGCTCCCAGCACGTGCGCTCCTGCACTATTCCTGCACAGACACAGCTCCTGTATGCTAATTACCCCATTTGCAGGTGAAAAACATGCAAATAAGGTGAATTATCGATCCAGGAAGCTGGCAGCCGTCCCTGCAGTAGTAGTGTAACCTGCAGAAATGTATTCAGCTGGTAACAGAGTACATTTCTGCAAACTACAAAATGGAGCCATGACAGCTCCAGATAAAGGGTGTATATAATGTGGAAGGCATGCCAATGGCCAAATATATGGACATTGGCATGGAAAATAAGTTTAAAATAACCAAAAATAAATTTTTTTTGGCCAATTTTGGCCGTTTAAGCCTAGGGCAGAGGCACACAAATGGGGATCTCCCCAAAACACATATTTCCCCTCATTGCTAGCCAGCAGTGAATCGTGTAGATGCAGGAAAACCATGATGCAAGCCTAACAGTTAGCTGACATCATAGAGGGGTATGTCAGGCAATACTGTAAGCTTATTTGGAGCTCTGTGGCTTGGGTTTGCCCTTAGCTTAGCAGAGCTAAGGAAGTGGGTGTGTCTGAAACTGCCTAGCAGTGTTTACATTGCCTAAACTGGTGTGCATGCAGTGCACTGGGTTTTAAACAAAATTAAATAGCAGCTCCGTTCACATCTGAGCACTGGGTTTGCGCGGCGTGCCTCTGGGCTTAAACAGGAAGGCAGTGGGAAGGGAAAATAGCAGTAGGAAGGTAATCAAGGAGCACTAGCATAGCTGGCAGGTGAAATGTGTCAGAATCAGCCAATTACACAGGTAGCAGCCCAGCCCAGCACACTACTATAAACTATGCAAACATCTTTCCCTCTGTTTTTTCCCCAAACTCTAACACCGGTGTACACAAATGGGGAAATTTTACCTAACAAAAGCAACAAAATGATAGGGGCTGCATTCGCTCTCAGAAATCAACATGTGGAAGAGGCTGAGGGTGGTGAGGATGAGAATGCTGATGACCAACCCACAGTGAGGAGAAGAAGTGTCAGACCCTGGATAACCTACCAGGGGCTACATGAGCTGGAGATAGTGGAGCACTATAGGGTGGACAGGGACCTCTGACAGCAAATTGTTGAGCTGTGCCCATCACGCATCTCACACAGAACCAACAAAGGGGGAACCCATGCCAATGGATACCTAGGTATGTGTAGGCTTAAGAATACAAGCCACAGGTACCTTCCAAAAGCCAACTGGGAATATCATGGGGATCTCTCCGGCATCAGCATCCAGGGTACTTCACCAGTTCCTGGGTGCCATGTCAGCACATGCCGGTGAGCAAATATATTTCCTCAGCACCCATGAGGCATTGACCAGCAATATGCATCTCTTCCACCAAACAGCAGAATACCCTAAGGTAGTGGGTGCTATAGTCTGCACACACATACACATCAAAGCACCACCCGGTGAGCAGGGTAGGGTCTACATAAACTGCAAGGGCTTCCCCTTCATGAACTGCCAGGTTGTGTGCAATGCCCAGGGCATTATAATGAATGTGTGTGCTGGCAGCCCTGGAAGCTATCATGACTTCCACATCTGGCATATGATGCAGCTGTACCAGAGATTTGCCAACGGGGACATCACATATGGCCACTTAGTGGGGGATGCTGGTTACTCACTGGAGCCGTGGCTTATGACACCCATCAGAAATGCGCACACACCCGAACAAGAACTCCATAATGCACCCGCACAGACCACAATCATAATAAAGTATGTGTCTGGCATGCTCAAGTCATGGTTCCGGTGCCTGGACATATCCAATGGAGCCTTACAATGCTCACCAGCTACATGTACCCAAATTGTCATTGTATGTGCCATGCTACACAGTATGATCCTGCAGAAACAGCTGCAGCAGGAACAACATCAGGTAGGGACACACAGCCCCTACCATTGCAAAGGCCAGCACAGGTACACGGAGACTCGGAGGAACAACCTGAGCCTGCCCCTGTAGGCAGAAGGAGGTGTGCCCAGTATGCCCAGGCCTTGGCAAAGAGGCAACGTATAGCACATACACTGACACGGTAGGAACCCAGGGAATGACACCTCTCTCTGACTCACACATGCAGTAAAATGGATGCCAAACATGACACAACTTGTGCTTAACCATGTATAAGGAATGTACTATGTGAATCCAACATAGGCAGCCCTCCAGCACCATCCTCAATACAGGCACAGCCACAAGGTAAGTCACTCTCACTATCAGTTGTTGAATGTAGTAGAATGTTCTGCTATCTGTATCTATGGTATGGATTTGAGCATGTAAGGGAATTGGGTGGTTGAATGGGATGGCAGCAGATAGTACCCACCTATATCGGCAGCATGAAATCCTTAACAGATACTGGTGTCAACATAGTAGGCAGTACTAGGCAAGGTGACAAAACCCACTGCAGGACATATGGTAGGCAAAATGTGTGTCCATAGGGCACACGCATGCATGTCAATGAGGCTCACATACCCAACACAGTCTCAGCCAGCAGGACAGGTGTTAGACAAACACAAAGAAAGGCTGTGCTAAGGCCTCTGATTGTTGGCTATGGAGAACAGCCCCCCTCCAGACCTACACAGACAGACTACAAGAGGTCAGGCAGTGGGATGTTAGTTCTGAAGGGTAAGAAGTCTGAAACTGAAATGTAGGTCAATAAAACCTAAAATCTGTAGTACACTGATATACCTCTAGTCTGCATGATAGGTCAGAATACAGAATGAAATGGAAGCCATCAGAGTGCCTGAAATACCAGTGCAGTCAAAGCAAATGTTTCCAGTTGTCAGGTGTGCCCCCCCACACAATCCTATGCAGAAATGTATTAACATGTACGTGTAGATATAATAGTGGAGCACAGATTACCTGAGCTGGCCAAAGTAGCAGGATAGATTGTTGCACACCTGTACAATACGCAGAGCTCTGTGTGTTAGGTTGTTGTGTGTTGCATATTGTGTGAAAGTGATCAGCATGGAGGGTTGGGTCCTGGTGGCCAATGGCCAGTACTGTTGATGACAGGGCCAAGTTCTCAAAACTGCAGTGCCAAACAATGCATCCCAGCAAGACAAAATCCAGCAGTAATCCATACTAATTAGTCGGATGTAATATCTGTCACCATCTGAGAGATGGACATGGCATGAATGTGGGCCCAGACATACAAACAATACACAGGTGGAAGTACCCTAGACAGAGAGTGTATAAAATGTTACTGTCAAATGGACACACCTTTGGAATTGTACATATAGGTTATAGCAGCACATTAGCCGGCTGTGTAGTATGGAATACTGATGTAGCCTGGCCCAAACACTGGCAGTCCACAAAAGGCACAGATATGAAGTACAGAGAAACCGCTAATGTCCTTGCACAACCCAGCATAAGTGGAATGCCCCACACATATCTGTGAGGCAGCTGAAAGTAGCTTCCATAGAACACATGCACCCAGCTCACCCCACCATCCGCCACAGGTACCTCACAGGTCATATCCCTGCTGTTGGGAATGAGTACAATATGACCCCGCCTCTGTATGGGAATAGCCACAGAATGCAGCATGCTGAAGAGGTGTCCCATGCAGGTGTATCCCTAGCTGTAAGCAGCACCCTGCCAGCATCCACAGAAATGGATCAATAAGGACAGAAACTATTGACATTAACACCTTGCACACCTACCCTGTCACCCCAGGGGAATAATTGCCTTGCAGCCTGGGACTGCAGGAGTGACCTAATGCACTGGGCTGCTATAGATGGCCTGCATTACTACCAAATGTCCCACATTCCTCTGTCAAAGGCCTGTGTCTCACCCATACTGCCAATGTATGTTATCTCATGGGCTCCGAAATGACATAACACAGTCCACAGAACACAAATGCAAGGCCATGTCAACAAATTCCAGTAGCATGTCCACCATGTCCTACTGCATGAACTGTGGACCAACCCCTAAATACTGCTGGGATGAAATGATAACTATAGGGATACTTATCAGATATTGTTTGCATAATGTTTGGAAAAGGATAGAATAACAGACAGGGGGTAGAACCATGGATGCCATGGAGTGTGTAAAGTCTGAAACTCAGATGTGTGCACATACTATCCCTGCCTGCAAACACAGGAATGGGTGGCTACAAACTTGCTTGTAAACGACAATGTGAAGGGGTAATGACCAGAAATATGAGCCCTGCCTCTGGGTTAACTGTGTGAACCTGAACAGCTGTGAGGTATGGCCACAGCAGTTTATGGCCATACTGTCACGTTGATAGATGTACAAGTGTGGCATCCTCAGCCACCACAGTACCAAGGTGCTGAACCATTTACACAGTCCCATCAGCAAGTGTCTGCAGCTCCCCTCCAGAATGGCATGATAGTACAAGAAAAATATGTAGGCTGTAGACCACAATATTGGACACAGCTTCATTCATCTTGTGTTCCCCAGGAAATTATTGCAAGCAAATATGTATACCTGTCAGTAGTTGATGACATAAAACATCAGTGTAAAACAGTACATATGTCTGAATATCTCTAACACCAAAACCATGTAGCAGAAGCAGAACAGACCCAATTACAGTATCCCACTATCCTTTGCCCATTGTGACCCCATATTGTCAACCAATTTGCAGATATCCTGCAGAAACAGGTTGCTAGCTGTAGTTGTAAAACACAAATGCCTGCACTGGAGTACAACCTACCTGGAATGGATTCACATATTCAATACAGGAGGTCATACTGGGCATGCTCCCACACTTAACAGAAATGAAGCCAATGTATGGCAACAACAGTGGACTATATATATATGTCCGTTGCAGATGCTTGCACGCACACTCCACATTGCACACCAGTCATGCTTTGCACACACATTAGATAGGAATACACACATACATTCAAGGACAACACATTATAATAGGCCAAACACACACATACATAGATGTGTGGAAGAGAGTGACAGAGCTTCCCATCATGAGGCCTGTCTCACCCAGCATGCATACAATTGGCCAATACCACATGATGTGCAAATGTCCATTACTGTAGACATTTGCTTCTGGTAGCCCTCAGCACTATAGTGTCAGTTGTGCTTGTGATAACTGTAACATGACTGTACAAGTCATTCATCTAGCAGTTCTATACATGTTCTTGTCAAATGTAAACCTGTGTGTGACTGAGTGTTGTGTGTGTACCTCCAGATGAATGGTTTATGGCCCATTCTCACACACCGCACTCCCCATTGCCCTACTTTGGCAAGCCTTCTGATGTCATTCACCTTGAAATACACCTTTGGGGAAGGGCTAGCCCTATAAGCTCCTTGGCACGTGCGATAAATGCAGTACACTGTAGTAGCAATACATACCTAGGTAGGGGTTGGAATTTCAGTACTGTCAAGTGTATGTGTTTGTCATCAGTATTCTGTGTGGTGGTAGCTGTGATTGTGTAATAACAGGACTCATGGTGGGGCGGGGTTTGCAAATTTCTTATATTGAGGACCTACTATATGTCACAATGTCCACCTTACAAGGACAACAGATGTCAAACAGCAGAGAGGCTGTTGTAGACAAGCCATACCCCTACATTTGACATTATGGAATGGAGAACAATATAGACAACCCTTGTATTACCTAGAGAACACATTCCACCCATGTCTCATACACAAACACACTTGGCTAGGCAATAACCACTATGCTGGTAGTTCCCTACATATTGCTCATAGATAGTAACCATGGTGTGATTGCAGTGGACTACAGATGACATGACACCCTGTTCCATCCCTACAATAGGCAAATAATTGCTTACAGTGGTCCTTTACTATGTTCCCCACTGGACGCCTGCAACAACTGTAGAGTCAGCAAATGTAACCCACAAAAGAAATAACATGCCTTATACACATGCTCTGTATGAACAGATGCCACTAACACTAGTGAATACCTGTATCATGCTGTCAGTGTAGGTGCAGGATCAACTTCAGTTCCATAGCCAGTTCTCAACACATGAGGTCAGGAATGCCACGTCAGAAGATAACATTCTTTCCACACAACATGCCCCAGACACCCCAGGTACACTTCCACATAACACAGAACATGCATGTGGAACATGTGCACAACCCAGACACCATCCATGTTATGGAATATAGAACACATACATGGCAAGCATTGCGCAGCACTGGCCACCTAAAATAGTAACCCAGATGGGTGGATGCTGAATACTGTACCCACCTGTGTGGGCCAATCCAGGCGCTACACCCCTCAGCCACACTGCAGACCATTGTCATGTGGCCTGATGCCAAGGTATACCCTTTGCCTAGCATTGTACAGCCTTCTGGCACAGTCAACTTCTATACACATGTGAAGCAATGAACCCATGCATGTCAGTACTGGCAAATCTGTGTCTGTGTGTGTGGAGATAAATGATTTGGAAGACATTCACACTCACTACACCTCCCATTGCCCTACTGTAGCATGCCTTCTGATGTCAGTCACCTTGACATACCCTTTGACCATATATCAGCCTGATAACCTCTGTGGCGCATGAGATACCTGCATAATACTGTAGTGTAGCAAATTAGTTAGGAATTCTAATCCTAACCCTGCCAACTGTGATAATGTGTGAGTCCCTGAGAGTGTGTGGTTGTGTCTTCCTTGATACCTGCTTTTGTGGACAGGCACATGTACTACACTTAACTTATCCTTCCTTTATCCCTTTTTCTCCTATCACTCACCTTCAAAGATGCCATTGGACAGCTCTCCAGCATGTACGCTCTGTGGTGCATGCAATAACGGCATAAACATGTAATAGCAATACATAGTCAGGCAGGGGTTTGAAACCCTGTACTGGTAAATGTGTGACACAAACATGCTTAGCTCTTACTCTCCTACCCACTTCCTTTCTTACTTTGTTTGTCTCTCACTCCCTTTTTGGTGGATGTGGAAAAGTGCACCTGCTTTGCTTCGGCAGCAGCTTGTGTTTTGTAAAGGATACTCATGATCAGCTGATGGCCTGTGCATGAATTGCAGGTCCTCCACTAGCTGATTGCATTATAACAGCTGTGGTAACATTCCCCCTTAGGC
>NC_056743.1:104101583-104106764 GCF_019279795.1 Protopterus annectens | reverse complement strand
TGGAAAAATCCACATATTTATACATAATGGTTTAGAAAAAAATATATACATAAATAACAGTTATCCAATGACTAACAAGTAATATAAAATTTACCCAATCCTTTACCTAATAAGAAATCATAACCAATCAAAGTATTCAAGTAGTACAGAACTGTCACACCAATGGGAACATAGTAAGGAACAAGTAGAAGCCAATGAAGTGGTGTATTGGAGGTGCAATAACCAGAAGGCAGACTAGCCTCTGAGCATCAGGAGCTATCTGCAAAAACTACTGAATAGTAAGGTGGGTCAGACTAGCCTTTTGAGTAAAGTCAAATACCTGAAAATTACCAAAGTTTCAAGGGGAGTAGAGATATGAACACTGTGAACCATATAAACACTACGACTAAGCAAACAGATAGAAATAAAATGATAGAAATAAAATAGTCAAAGCTGGGCAGCTATATAAATCAGCTAGAAGCAGTGCTGAACCTTGCATCTTAACAACTTACAACTAACAAGTAACAAGGCGTCCTATAGTCACAAGGTACTAGGCAAACATAGCAGTAGCTCCACTCAGCAAACAATGTGGTATAATAATAAACAACTTGTAACTAAAACCAAAACTGTAGCACAAGGACAAGACCGAAATCAGCAGTAAAGAATAGCTGAGTAAAAAAGGTAGTACCCAAAAAAGTAGAGCGATGTACCAAACCATCAGACATCAGGGCATAAAAAGAACGTAGGAAGAAGTAAAGAGACCAAAAGGCATTAATAACAGGGCTTAACTAAACTGAAATAAAAGACAGAGACCGGGTAGAGAGTGCCCTGACTAAGAAACCTAGGGAAAACAAAGGCTCCAGAAACTAAGTAAACACATAACAGTATCTATAAAGGAACCCACAAAATGCATAAGTATGTGCTATCATGACAATTAGTAATGTAATAAGACTGCTATAAAATGCAATTGAAAATTCTGTCATAACTCTGTAAAGCACATCTTAGTAGATATCTAAAAAACCATATGGTAAAATTCAGTCACAACCTACACATAAAAAAACACATATATGAAACCACATATATGAATATAAATCCTATAACAGAAAATAAGACCTGTAAAGAATAAATGTCCTGTTGCTACAACTAACTCAAGTAATGCACAAGCACCGAAAAACAGGACAACTGGATACCAATACAGTTAGTTTCCTTTATTTCCAACCAAACGAAGATGCTACAATTGGGTTGAGCGCTTTCATCTAGAATACTGGACTTCCTCAGAACAATGATGTTAACATTTCTCCCCTTTATATATCCAAAAAGCCCGCCATTTACATCAATCAACCAATCTACTTATTAACTTCATTTTATCATTAATTAAAAACGTATAACGATATATTTCATGATATGACAATCTATATTTCATAAAAATATCACATAACTTATACACTAGACATATACTTTTAAAATATGATCATTTATCTAATTATAAAAACAAAATACCTGATCAATTATAACTTCCAACATACGAGATTCTTTGCTAAATACTCTGTATATTAAAAATTCCCCCATAAAGCACTTACATACAACACATATATAAAATGATATAATATACCACCTAAATGTGGTTGTCCATACATGTGAATGTATTCTCCAAGATTTTATGCAAATAGTGATACTTTTCTTCTGTTAAATAGATTATGCGTTTCACTCTGCTCAGTAACAACACAGTATTACATCAATATGTGATTCCAGAATTCAAAGAGAATGGTAGTATTACTCTTAATTTTGATGGTAATGATGGTAATATTCCACCCCTTCCATATTTAATCCACTTCCATGATCTATCCCCTCCATTGTTGGGTATTAGGAACATATAATTTGCAATGGATATACATGTCACCATCCCCAAGACATCAAAATTTACTCTATCTTTTATGCTGGGATGTGAAAAACCAGCATTGTTTCTCCACATGATATAATGAGAATACATAATAACTAATAACAATTCATTGTCTGTTATTTCTTATGTCCTCACTAGTGGTTTGGTGGGGATAACTTCATTCATTCCAGGGGGTGTGGCTACGTCTAATCGTAGCTGCCATTTGATCTCCTTTTCACTCACTAGTGATTTTATATCTCCCCCCCTAGGGTTAGGTGTTATAACCTCTAGTATACCAAACTTGAATCCAACACATCCTTGGCTATGGATAAGATGGCGAGACAGAGCATTATTTGTATCCAGTTTTTTAATACAATATAAGTGGTCATAGATTCTGTTTTTGAAAAAACGATCCGTTTTCCCCACATAATAGCTCTGACAGGTATCACATGTAGCCAAGTAGATCAGGTGTTTCGTTAGACAGTTCCCATGTCTGAATGTGATTTTGGTATGTGTTGTATTATTTAACTTGATGTTTATATCTTCAAAGATATATTTACAATAATTGCAATGACCACATTTCTTGGTCCCTAATTTGTTTGCCCTATTCATTTGATTTTGATTATATTTTATTTGTATAATTCTTTTCAGGTTATTTCCTGCTTTGTATACAAATTGTGGTTTGTTAGGTATTTTTTCATTTATTATTGGATCACTTGTCAATATGTTCCAGTTGTTGGTAATGATTCCCTTAATTTCATTCGTGTATTTTCCATATTTAAATATACATGCTTTCTTATATTCATCACCATTAACCATTCTGTCCTTCTTATCTGTTATCCCTATTCCTAAGAGGGGTATATATAGTTGCCCCCATTGTTGTGATACATATGTTGTGATGTCTCTAATCATGTCCACTGGGTATCCCTTCTCTAGGAATAATCCTCCTATGAAAGACAATTCCTTTTCCATTTGTTCCCTTACTGATGTCATTCTCGCAGCCCTTATACATTGGCCTTTAACTATATTGCGTTTAACTTGATATGAATGTGCACTGTCAAAATGTAAAAATCCATTGCTATATGTATCCTTTCTATGAATTTTGGATTGGAATGTGTGTCCATCATTGTATATATATACATCCAAGTAATTAATAACCCTATGATGAAACTGGTATGTAAAGCTTAAATAACTGGTCGTGCCATTGATATAGTCAACAAATCTGGTCAGTTCTTCAATGTTCCCTGCCCAAAGCAGGAAAATATCATCTAGGTATCGTACATATGTTTTGATATTTTCCATCCATATGGAATTATGTACATGTTGTTCCTCCCAATCCAAGAGTACTAAGTTGGCGTACATGGGAGCACAAGCTGCTCCCATCGCCACACCATTACTCTGTCTGTAATACTCGCCTTCATAATAGATATAGTTGTTGTCCAATACTATATCCATGAAGGAAGTGAGTAATGAAATTTCCTCTTGGTCCAATCCACTATGCTTACATAAGCTGTTTATGAAGCTGTTGAGCCCTTCATTCTTGGGAATACAGGAGAATAAGTCCTGTACATCTATGGTGACAAATATTACCTCGGGGCTCCATATCTCTGTCTTAAATATACCCAAGAATGCCCATGAATCCTACATAATATGTTGTACTGTGTTGTATATATGTTTTAATCTAATATCAACATATTTACCCAGTTTGAATGTTTTACTCAAACTCCCCGAAATAATGGGTCTAAAAGGGGGATCTAGTGGGTTTAAAAGGGGGATCTAGCGGGTTTTTTGGATATATAAAGGGGAGAAATGTTAACATCATTGTTCTGAGGAAGTCTAGTATTCTAGATGAAAGCGCTCAACCCAATTGTAGCATCTTCGTTTGGTTGGAAATAAAGGAAACTAACTGTATTGGTATCCAGTTGTCCTGTTTTTCGGTGCTTGTGCATTACTTGAGTTAGAAAATAAGACCTGCATTTCACTGTAAAAAATATTGTCATGTATAAAGCATATTATATAGATAAGCATAGATGGGGCACAGTAGTAAAATTAAAAGAAGCAATGTAAAGCACATTTAATGTTAATATATTCATTCAGTCCTGGTGGTAAATCGGCTGCCAAAGTAAGTTGCCATTTGAGTTCTTTAACTTCCAAAAGAGTATCCGAGTCTCCAAAGAACACTGCAACTTGCTCCAGTTCTAGGAAGTTAAATTTTTCAAACTGTCTGCATTTACTAGCATGGCGTGCTAAAGCATTATATGAATCCAAGATTCTAATGGCTCTTACATGTTCTTTAATACGATCAGAAAATTTCCGGCAGGTTTTGCCCACATAAAATGAAGAACAAGACCCACAAACAGCTGCATAGACAATATTAATGGAATGGCAGTCAAAATGCTGTCTGAATGAAACTTTGTAATTATTGTGAGGAAAAACAAAAACAGACCCTACCTTAATATATTGGCAAGAGACACATGAACCACAACAGAACATACCAGGGGAATCATTATTGTTTACCACATTTTTCACAACAAACATAGGGTCCCTGTTTTCAAAAGCCATACGAAGTGTTCTAGTCCATTTGTATGAAAACATCAGTGCAGTACCAAAAATATTAATGAAGTTATCACCAGACCTGACAATATTCCAATTTTTATTAATAATAGTTTGGATCGTCTCCATGTCTCTACTGATAGGTAACGGAAAACTAAGAGACCTGTCTGAAGTCACAGTAGAGTTGTTTGTTTTGGGAATAAAACCATACTTCAGAATAGGTTGAAACTTAGTGTGTCTGTTCAATTTTACCTCAGTAGCTATATGTTCAATAAGGTGTCTGGGGTAGCCTTTCTGTAAAAATAATTCACAGAGAAAATCAGACTCCAAGTCAAACAATGCATCTTCGCTGACTATTCTGGATAGCCTAATGAACTGTCCACGCACTACATTTCTTTTCATATAAAAAGGATGTTGGCTAGTGAATTCCAACAATTATTGTGAAACGTATCTTTCCTGAAAATGTTAGAGACAAGAGATCCTGTACTGGAATCAATAGCAATTTTAGTGTCTAAGAAAGACACAGATAGTCCAGTACCAGATTTAACAAATGTTAAGAACCTAATGCTATTATTAATATCCAGCAGGAATTGTTCAAGTAAATCTGCTGTACTTGTCCATGCAAAAAAAATATCGTCAATAAATCTGAAATGCATTTTAGTATACTGAAATCCAGATAATTTAGTCAAGGTTTCAACTTCCCATTCAGCTAACACTAAGTTAGCATAAGCTGGAGCCATTTTAGTACCCATGGCTACTCCCTTTACTTG
>NC_056743.1:104094083-104096583 GCF_019279795.1 Protopterus annectens | reverse complement strand
TCAGGCACACTGATGTTCCACTCACCAGGCTAAACAAGGAAAAAGTTACTGTCAGCTGCCTGTCAGGTGCCAGGATCTGCCACATAATGCACGCACTTAGGTCACTCCACAACAAGTACAAGTATGACTCTGTCATTGTCCATGTTGGTGTGAATGACCTGACACGTACCTCCCTGGACTACATGAAAAGAGACATGGAGGAGCTCTCTGATCTTGTAGCCCAGGCCGGTATGACCCTTGCCCTGAGTAGCATCCTGCCATCACCCAGAATGACACCACAGTACAAGGACAAAATGATTGACTTTAACAATTAGCTAAGCTTCTGGTGTCATTCTAAGGGAATCCAGTATCTGTCTGCCTGGGATGACATGATCGACAGACCACGCTGCTTTGCCAGAGATGGCCTGCACCTGTCGCCCTTGGGATTCCGGATACTGGCAAAGGTTCTTGCCACCCCTATAGTGCCTTTTTTAGGCAAGGTTCAAATGACAAATTCACCACTGCAACAGGTACAAGCAAGCAAAATCTGAGGGTAATGCTACTCATTGCTAGAAGTCTAAACCTCAAAATGCACTCACTCAAGGCACTCCTTAAAATGGAGAACATTGACATCTGTGCAGTGACAGAGACCTGGTTCAAAGCTCCAGAGAGCACTCCTACATTACCAGGCTATAATTCATACCACACCTTTCGGCCACCAAACCTGGACTGAAACACTAAAGGTGGAGGCGTGTCCATTTTCATTCACCTCCAAGTTAGTTTCTCAGCATAATGCATCCGAGATTATCCAAGTTCAACTAACTCAGGCCAAACCGCAATCCAGATTGTAGCTTGCTACAGACCCCCCACCATGCCCCAGGATTCCCACTCCTCTTCTCTTGATACACTGGAAAATATTAAAGTACTACCCAACACTCTAATAATGGGTGATTTCAACTACCCTACCATTAACTGGGAAAACTACTCATGTACCTACTCTTTTGCTCAATGTTTTCCGGAAATCATCAATTCCAACGCTTTGGATCAACTTATCCACACCCCAACCAGAGGCAGCAATATCCTAGACCTGGTCATCACCAACATGGGTGACCAGTGTTCCACACCAGAGGTCAGCTCCTCATTGCTCAGATCCGACCACAAGCTAATCACCGAAGACATCCACATCCCACTCCCAAACCCCATTAGGAAAACAACCATAAAAAATTTCTCCAAAGCCAACTCCACGCTTCTTAAGATAGAAGTGGCAAACTTCATGACACCCATGCAGATGGACAATAGAGGTACGACTGCTGAATCCTACACAAATGCACTTTATAAGCACTTACATGAGTGCATGGATCGTGCTATCCCTTACAGAACCAGGATGCTATCCTCCAAAAAAAGGAAGCCAATCTGGTGGTCTTCTACCATAAACAAACTCTACAACAGAAAGAAACTGTTGCAAAAAAGAGTAAAATCCCACAATTGGAGGAACTCGCTGGTCAGCCTCAGTAAAGAAGCTGAGATCCCTCATAAAATCCTCCAAAGCTAGTTATGAAAACAAAATTGCCACTAATTCTAAAGACAACCACAAAGCATTCTATAGCTATGTCAAATCTCAATGGCAACACTCAGATCTGCTCTGAATTACAGCACAATGACACTAAATAAACAGAACCGATATTGCCAACATCCTGGCAGATAGGTTCAGTGCTAACTTTACCCCCCTCTCACCCCCTAAAGGGCCCATCTTTATACCGGAAGAATGCAAAGTTCCTGTAATTATGGCTGCTCAGGTAAAACCCTCACTCTCCAAAGCCAAGAACACAGCATCAATGGGACCTGACAACATCCCAGGCTGCCTTCTACATGAACTACAGAATGAACTGGCACACCACCTAAGTGCCATGTTCAATCATAGCCTTACCTCAGGCTTTGTGCCCGTTGAATGGTGCACCACGACAGTTATCCCACTCCATAAAGGGTGGGGGGCCACAACAAACCCCGGGAACTACCGCCCCATTAGCCTGACGAGCCTCGTCTGTAAGGCCATGGAACGTATCGTCATGGAGCTCATAAACAAAGACATTGGAGATCTACAAACCCTGGACCCCACACAGTTTGGGTTTGTAAAAGGCAGATCATGTCTCCTAAACCTGATGGACTTCTTTGAAGTAGTCACCAAAGCCATAGATGAGGGTAAGGTGGTTCACACAGCCTATTTAGATCTCACCAAGGCATTCGACACCATCCCCTACTCTGGAATTTTAGATACTCACTAAACTAGGTATAAATCCCTATGTCACAAGATGGGTTGCCAACTGGCTTACTGAAAGAACCCACACTGTGAAAGTAGCAGGCTCCAAATCAGACTTCAGACCAGTGACAAGTGGAGTACCACAGGGTTCAGTCCTGGGTCCTCTCCTGTTTGGTATCTACTTCTCTGAAGTACAGGCTAACACAGAAGGTCCTTGGCTAACTAAATTCACAGATGACTGCAAACTAGGAGCCATAATTGAAA